>NC_041393.1:146446180-146489701 GCF_002162155.2 Triticum dicoccoides
GTCGGTGGCGGGCGGCGGCGGCGGCGGCGGATCTGGCGGCGGCGGCGGCGTTTAGGGTTAGGGTTTGGGCGCGGTGGCGACTGGGCTGGCGGCGACGACGACTTGGGCCTGGGGCGGGGCGGCTGATGGGCCTAGGGGCGCCGGGGTGGCGCTTTATATAGTGCCCCCCGAGCGGAGTCCCGCTTGGGCACGGCCCAGAGGCGGTTCGCGTTTTTTTAAATAATTCCGCATAGAAGAAAAATAAAAAGAAATACTAAACGGACTTCAAAAATCCTGAAATAAATTTTCCTAGGCTTCTAAAATCAAGCCGGACAAGATGAACATTTATTTGGGGCCTAAAGGCATTTTTGAAAAACGCGCATTTTTCCTAAATTCAAATAAAAGGCGAAAAACTCCAAAATAAATCTTATTTGATTTTTTATTAAATCTTCATTATTTCTTTATTTTGGGAAAGTCATTTTATTCCCTCTCTGAATTTTTGGTAGTAGAAATAATTGAAGATAAAATAAATAAAATCAAATGATCCTATTCTCAAAATTTGAGAAAACTCAAATAAGAAAATAACGAAATCCCCAACTCTCTCCGTGGGTCCTTGAGTTGCGTGGAATTTCTAGGATCGACCCAACAATGCATCAAAATTATGATATGCAATGATGATCTATGTATAACATTCCAAATTGAAAATTTGGGATGTTACATAGCACCTGGCATGTGTTTGTGTGGATGTACAACCTTCCCCCTGGTTGTGCATGAAGAGGAAGTACATTCACATGAGTATGCTAATTGAAGGGCCGAAACAACTAGGGAACGACATCATTCTGTATCTGGGGCTGCTGAAAGAGGAGGTAGACACGCTGTGGAAAACGCAGCCAATACGTGGGACACCGCACAGAAAGAATATTTCCCTATGAGAGCTGCACTGCTCACGACGGTGCACGACTATCTCGGTTAAGGATATCTCGCGGGGCAGGTGGTCCACGGATTTTCTGGATGCGTTAGGTGCATGGATGACCCAATGTATCGCCAGCTAGATAGAGATCCTGGGTCTTCAAAAACCGTGTTCATGGGACATCGAAGGTGGCTTCGCGATGATGACCTGTGGAGGAAACGCAAGGATCTGTTCGATGGTGAAACCGAACCCCGAAGACGCCCGCGTACGAGGAGCGGCGAGGAAATAGACCAGCTGTTGAAAAATTGGAAAGATTGCCCACTGTCGGGAAAGAAGCAAAAGGCGCCAGAGCCGGGAAAGAAGCGAAAGGCGCCAGAGCCGCTGCTGAAGGTATGGAAAACGAGGTCTGGGACTTGCCATACTAGAAGATCCACTGTGTGCCTCACAGCCTTGATGTCATGCATATCACGAAGAATGTGTGCGAGAGTCTGCTTGGTACCCAGCTCAACATGCTAGAGAGGACCAAAGATGGGCCGAAAGCAAGGGCAGACTTGAAATCAATGGGTATCAGGGAGGAGCTTCACGCTAATGATCATGATGATGATGAGGCGAAGCAGGACACGGTAAGTCGTCGCAAAGGCAAAAAGGCCAAGAAGACCGGAAATGACTACCCTCCTGCGTGCTTCACTCTAAGTCAGGAGGAGATCGATCAGTTTTTCACCTGCCTCGTAGGAGTAAAACTTCCTTACGGTTACGCGGGGAAGATAAGCAGATACCTAGACCCAGCGAATCAGAAGTTCAGCGGGATGAAGTCTCACCACTGTCACATGCTGATGACGCAAATACTTCCAGTTGCAATCCGTGGGATCATGGACGCGCACGTCCGTGAAACGTTGTTTGGCCTATGCAACTTTTTCGACGTCATCTCTCGGAAGTCGGTTGGCGTGAGGCAACTCAGAAGGCTACAGGAAGAGATCGTGGTGATACTATGCGAGCTTGAGATGTACTTCCTGCCCGCATTCTTCGACGTTATGGTGCATCTACTGGTCCATATCATGGAGGATATCATCCAACTCGGGCCGACGTTCCTGCACAGCATGATGCCGTTCGAAAGGATGAATGGTGTCATCAAAGGATACGTTCGCAACATGTCACGTCCAGAAGGAAGCATAGCCAGGGGCTTTCTGACCGAAGAGTGCATCTCCTACGGCACGAATTATCTAGGCATCGAGGACCCCGTTGGTCTGCCCGTCAACAGGCACCTCGGCAGGCTCGCTGGATGGGGTCACCGTGAGGGTCGCCGCGAAATGCATGTCGACTTCGAGGGTCGACTCACCGACTTTGAAAGAGCAAACCTAGTCACGTTACAACACATAGACGTGGTCGATCCTTGGGTGGTAGAGCACAAAACCTTTATTGAGAAGACGTACAATGACCGAGGCCAACAAAGGACGGACGGAGATATAATCAGAGAACACAACTCATGTTTCACGCATTGGTTCAAGCAGAAGCTTCTGTCGTACCCTTTACATGAGGATTCTTCCACGGAAGAACAACTCATACTCGCCTTGTCACAGGGCGCCGAGCATAACCTGATGACCTATGAGGCATACGATATCAACGGCTACACATTCTACACCGAGGACAAGGATATGAAGAGCTATGGTTATCAGAACTCCGGGGTAACGATGGAATCCTACACTGGTAACGACAAGGACAGATACTATGGAAGGATCGAGGAGATCTGGGAGCTGAGCTATGCTGGAGAGAAGGTCCCGATGTTCCGTGTCAGATAGGCCAAGAGCGTCATAAAAGAAGACCGATATTTCACCACCATGGTTATACCCGAAGCCAAATCCAAGACCGCGGGCGCAAACGTCACCGTGAAAAATGAGCCATGGGTACTGGCTTCCCAAGTGGACCAATGCTTCTTCATTACCGACCTGCCAAAGCCCAGTCGTGTTGTCGTGAGGGGAGGCAAAAGGAAGATCATTGGAATGGATGGAGTCGCCAATGAGCAAGACTTCGACAAGTACGGCGACCTGAAGATGGAACATGATGACGATGATGAAGTATCAGCATACACCACAAGAAGAAGCAGGTTCTGATTTAGATAGGTTTAGGTGCAATATAACCTGACCAGTCGGGCTAGTGGGCGGGTTCTGATTTAGATAGGGTTAGGTGGAATATAACCTGACCAGTCGGGCTAGTAATTAAAACAAAATTCTAATGGCGCACCGAGGCGAGGTGCGCCATTAGAATAGTCGTACTTATGGCGCACTAGGGGGAGGTGCGCCATTAGAACCCTTCCCCCACTCCACCTATTGCCCTCGCACTGTGGCCTCCCTCCCTCCCTCGCCAGATTCCCCACTCGATCGACCCCAACCGTACGCCACCGCCGCAGCCGCCCACGCGCCCCCGCCGTCCGCCGCCTCCGTCCGCCGCAGCCGCCACGCACCCCCGCTGCCTCCCTCTCCCCTTCCTCCCCCTCGAGCGCCGCCTCCCCCCAAGCCCTGCCTCCCCCGTGAGCACCACCTCCCTCGCCTCCCTCCCTAACCCCAGAGCCGCCGGAGACTTGGAGCCTCGGCGCCGCCCCACGTCCACCAGGAGAGGAGGCCCCACGTCCACGTCACCGCGGCCACCGGCCGCCCCGTGCTCTGCCGTCGTGCCTAGGAGCTGCGTCCACGGATTGAAGCTGGGTCATCAAGGATCGAGCGCATCGACCTCTTCTTCCTCATCACCGACCACTGCTTCTCGGCGTCGATCCGTGCTGCCCCGACCACCGTCGGCCTCGCTGTCTCCTTCCCCAGCTCCGCGGTGAGCGTCTCCATCGATTCCCCCTCTTTTCCCCTTGTTTAGTCGCTGTTTGTGCCGCCCACCACTTCCCTACGGGCTTGTGCTCACCGTGTCGGCCGCCCCTCGCATGGCCGTGCGCCACCCATGCCCTGCCTCGCTGTGGCCGCACCCTGCAGAATACACTTTCTAAATATGCTGTCACAACTGGTAGTATGCATCAGATACAGAGTAGATGGAAGGAAGGGGAGGGATAAAATTATGCACTGACATCAAATTCTCAATTTTTAGTCACTGCTAGTATTTGACATGAGTGCTTCCTTCATCATTGCAAGTTTTATGTGTGTAATCATCAACTCGCAGATTTGTTGATATATAGCAGTATCAACATGATACATCTGCAGTGTACTTCATCAAGATCATGACAGATTTATACTATGCCAATAATATATCTTCGAGGATGGGTCTGATTCTTCTTCATTATTGGAGCTTAAATAGTAGAGTAGGCCCTTCGAGCAAAAAAAGAATCGCATAGTATATAATTGCTAGTTTGACAGCCTTATTCCAAAAGATTATACTGAGTTTGCGTCGATAAGAAAGGGATTTGTGCCATGTCTTTTTCTTGGTTGCCTTGCTTTGCTGAACGGTCCATGGATTCAAGTGATAAACTCTAGTAGTAGCTTGGAGATGTGCTCAAAAACTTTTAGTCGGCCTCATGGTTTCAGATGCTCACTTCAATTTGTGTCTGTTCTTTGCACAAAGATACTTCATCAAGATTATGGAAGTCTCATACGCCAATATATCTTGGTGGATAGGGTCTGATTCTTCTTCATAGTTGGAGCTTCATTAGTAGGCCTTGTTTGGCGCAAACAAAATAAAATCTCTCCTTTCGCATCGCTTTCGCGTAGAAAACTATGCAAAAGAAGCTCATTATCGCCTAATGTTGGGGCCCTGGGTGATTATGTTAACAACTAATTCCTAGTGATTAAACTAGTTTGGCATCATAATTGATGATGTTACTAAATGCTAAATCAGGTCCATGTCCCAACCTACTCCTGACCATGACCCGGAGCGCTATCATCGTCATATCAAATGAGTAGTACTTCTGCATAGTACTAGGACATAGCAGCAGCCAAGTAACCAGCTCATTCAGAACTCACAGAATGGTTAAAAGGATTATCTGCCCTTTTTGTTTCAATGAGTTGCAGTCAATACTGTTAACTGAACTTTTTGAGCATAGTGTTCCAATACTTGTTGCTACAGTTAACTGAAAATGTTCAGTTGGGAGCAATATTTTTTTGCCTCAATACTTGTTAGACGAGGTTTAGCACACATGCTTATGTGGTATTGCAGAGAAACAGGTTGTGCAAGAACACACCAAAAGCAAGTAGACCTACTTGTAGTAGCTCTTAGTTGAATTTTAGGTGAAGTAGACATGCGTTTAAGATTTGTATAGAGGAGTAGATTTACAGTAGTTTTACAACAGTACTCTTTGCAATTGGCAAGTTTCAGTAGCAGAAACCCAACTGAACATCTGCTTCTGCAGAACACTACACTCCACTTACACATGGTATTTTTCTGCAAATAGGACACCACACCCACAAGCACATGGTATTTTTCTGTAAATTTATTTAAATTTAGTGTATATCCAGTTTGCATACTCAGTTTATACTCCTAAAACAATGCAAACAAATCAGCATTGGAGGCTCATCTTTGAGGCTCATCTTTATTACATATCAGAACTTGCAAACAAATCTGTGAAAGACTTGTAAAGTTGCTAGGTTTTTTCTCTGACCATTGTGTCGTGATGAATTTGCAGGTACCCCGAGAGGCCCTTGAATTTGCCGGAATGTTGATTAACTTCCGTTCCGGCAAATTCGGGTACTCCATATGTCATATTTTCAGCAAAGGTCATGCTGAAATTTTCCGTGAATTTTAGCATGACTTTGCTAAAAAATAGGACATATGGGGTACTTGCGACTAATGCATGGCCCGGGGTATCTTAGTACTTAGCTAAGTAGGATCAACTGCCCCACCATCGTGATTAATGCATGGGCTTAGCTTTTAGGATGCCTCAGTGTCGACAAACCCTAAATGATGAGACCATGATCGTGTTCCTTGACAATAACCAACTTTTTGACCAAACGTTTTTCCTATTTAGAGTGAAACATGGCCAACAACGATGAGGCCGGCGGTTCGGGCGGCAAGCAATTCTGGGAGTTGTCCCAGGAGATGGAGGAACAACCTCACCGCTATGAGGATGCCGCGGAAGACACCGATCTTGACTACACAACCCCTAGTGGCGTTGGGGATGACACCACTGATGGTGCCGCCGAGGATGCCACCACTGATGATGGTGGCGCACGCACAGATGGCAGCCAACCGAAGAAGCAACGGAAGGACCGGTGCCCGAATGCGCTCCACACCCTCAAGGAGGAATTTACTCAAGTGGACTCCGACGGGCATCCAACGAAGCCCAAACATATAGTCAAGGGGTACTCGGTTCAGCTCGGGTGCATTCTCCGGAGCACCGTCTCGATCAACACCGAGAACCTTAGGCATAAGGACCGAGGGAATTTGCGCAACCTCCTCTTCCCGAAGCTGCATGAACGATACAAGTTCCCCACTGAATTTGAAAACACACACCTCTCAGGGAATAAAGTGAATAGTGCCGCCCTCACGAGGATGAGCACGACCCTGTCTACTTGGAGAAGCGCGGTGAAGAGAATGATTGAGAAAGGTGATAGTTATCAGAAGATCAAGGCGGAAAATCCTTCGATCAGCGAAGATGACTACAAGGAGTCAAGATCAAGTGCGAGAGTAGTGCAACCTCCGAATCAAGTCAGTGGGGGAAAGAAATGCGGGAGTTGAACTTAGGGGAACACAAACTCGGTCCCCGCGGTTATAGAGTGGCGGAGCCTATATGGGACAAGGAGGACGCTAAGCGTGCCGAGCAAGGCCTACCGCCCCGCTTCGAGAAATACAGCGGTGACAAGCAGACCAGGAACTTTGTCAGGGCCCGGTACAAGGAGGAGCCGATAACAAAGGAGCTTACCACGGATCCTAAGACCAGGGCGCTTGAGCTTGTTCTGGCAAAGGAGACTGAAAGTAGTAGCGCGGGGTCGTCTCAGAGCACCCCTGCTTGGGACAGCACTCTAAATAGGGCGTTGAACATAATGAAAAACAAGGATAAGCTCAGTAAGTCGTCGTCAGCTGGTCGTGTGGCCGGCAAAGGCTTGTCCACGAAATGGTCATCATACTATACCGCTGGTGTGCGAAAGGAGAAAAAGACCAGCTCGGAAATCCAGTCGCGCGAGGTTGAAGAACTCAAGGCACAAGTGGCACGGATTCTAGAGATTATCCAAGAGCAAGTGCAACAACAACTGGGAACGACGCTCACCGGCATTATGCCTACCTTGATTCATGGGCTGACGACGTGGATTGCGTGTGGCCAACAGGGGCCGCCATCGATTTCTAGCTTCACGGCTAGCAACTTGCACAACGCGCAGGCGACGCCATTGGTGTCTTCGGCGGCACCATTGGTGTCATCGGCGGCGGCGGTATTGGTGTCTCCGGCGCCGGCATGGGCACTGGAGCTTAATGCACCCGGGTGTACGCCTGTCGACACCTCGCCAGCAAGTGGCCCCTCCATCAGTTGCACGCCCGCCGTTGGCGGTGCCTCGACATTAGTCGAGCTTGACGCCATCATCACGGTAACTAATTAAGCCTCTCGGCCGAGGAATCCATCTCCTTTTGCCTTTGACTGGGCATCCCTGACGCCCTACATGTTTTCGCAGGGCGCCACCGACGTTGCGTGCACTCTCCTGCACTTCATGAACGACGAGTTGGTCGATGTCGCCAAGGGCAAAATCGTTCAACCGGGCAACCCCGTGTTCCACGGTAAACCGATGCCACCCACCATGTATAGGGCTCAACTGGTTCGGGTGCTGCCAGGCTGCGATGAGTTGTTACCTCCGATTCAACCCGGCAGGGCCGACGAAGAAGATCTGATGACCCTTAGCGCCTGCCTAAGCTGGCCCCTGCTTTGGCCGAAGAGCCAGATTCGTTTGGGGGCGGGATACACCACCCCACAGACAAGACCGCCAGTTGTGCCGGCACCGCGCCATGGCAAGAACGCCGCAACGCTACCGGACATGCCGGACATCCCTATGGCACAGGATCCCGACATGCATATGGCACAGGATCCGGACGCCGACGACAACGACGACGGTACATTTACCAACGTCGATAAGTACTTTGCTGAACATGGCTACGGTGACGAGTTCGGCGGGCCTCCTTCTCAAGAACCCAACCAATACGACCGTGATCTAGCTGGTACGGCGGAGAAATCCAATTGCAACAGGCGTCGTCTGGCGTTCAGTTCTCAGGAGACGCCTCCAGCTCCCGCCTTCACCGAGCCTCAGATAGCTGAGGTGCGAAATATTATCAGCCCCAACACGCTCAAGAAGGTGGTCTGTGAGCAGAACTCGGTCCCATTACAGCAGATCAAGAAGAAGGGACGGAAACGAAAGACTGCCAAGGGCGCCGGTGTGAGCCAGCCGGCACCGAGTATGATCCGTGCTCACGACGGGCCACCTTCACCTCAGGATATCTCGAGGAGGATGCATGTGGCGGGTGGCTGCAACCGGTGCTATGCGGAGTTTGCATGACAATGTTCTTTCTTTGGAGAAGCGGCATCTCTCCCAGAAAGATGTGGCATACCCAGTTTTCGTGGCCAAGGTGCCAGAGGGCAAGGGCTTTGTGGATGGCGCCATCGGGGGTACGATCGTCCTGCGGTTTGATGACATATTTGCTATGTTTAATCTTCATCTACTGCACTACACCTTCGTTCAGCTATTTTCGCTGAGTATGGAGATGCGGATCAATCGATACAAGACCCCGGACATCGTGATAGTCGACCCCTTCTACATGTGTGCCAAGATCTTGGGCAGCGCTGGGGACCGGCAAGTCGCAAGTTCACAACTCGAAGGCGTCATTCTGGCAAACCAAGATAAGGATAACTTCCTCGTGCCTTACTTTCCCGAGTAAGTCATCCCCTCACCGCCCCGTAACATATGATTTCTTAGATTTCGATCGTTCTTTTTTTCTAACATTCCATGTTCTGTGCAGTGACACACATTGCACACTCATCCTCTTAAGCCCAAAATATTCCACGGCCACGTATTTTGACCTGGACCGTGACTCCAAGATAGACTACACAAATATCAAGAAAGTTCTTGATGATGCTCTCCCCGGCTACGCCACATCTGGAGGCACGTTGAAGAGGCCAGTTCGTAGGTACGGCAGGCACGTGTTCACACACAATACGACGTTCCCCTGTGTCAAGCAGCCACCTGGCAGTCAGAAGGATGCCTACTACACCCTCCATCACATGAGGGTGATCGTATAGGACCATAATCACCTTCTGCTACCAAATAATGTCAAAGATTGGGCCGCAAGCTTGGCGGCAATCCAGGACGCGGACCTCCGACAAGAATTCTTTCGCATCCAGATGGAGTTTGCAGAAATCATCCATCAAGATGTCCTTCGTACCTCGGGGCAGTTCTACCTCAGAGAGCAACCGTCCAACAGTGAGATAGACACAACACTTCAAATGCAGGCTGACAACGCCTGTGACTTCATGACCATCACAAAAGATGGTGGCTTCATCCACGCTCCGGTCCCATGAGTCGAGTCGAAAGTAGTGATGCTATTTGTAGTTCTGAAACATCAATTAGCTCATGTTGTAATTAAACTTTAATGAACTTGTATGTCTCTTTGGTTTGGACAATCGTTCAACTTAGATGTAATCGATGATATTTATTAGTAGGACCATGAATCGTGCTATTAATGTCTTGCTTTTCTCTTCCGATCCTTTTGTTGCATACTTATATATTGCTTATGTATTGTCTGTTGTCTGGCTTATGCATAGAGATGCCGTTGTATGTCGTGTACAAGGGTAAGGTTCCCGGAGTCTACGACGACTGGGAGGAGTGTCGGAGACAAGTTCACCGTTTCAGCGGTAACAGTTACAAAGGTACATCACTAGGGCGGAGGCGGAATCTAGATACGCCCGCTATCTAGCGGGTGAGAGGAGGGAGCGTTGGAGGAACTGGGTGAAGACCAGTTTCATCGCGATGATGCTCATCGTGATGACCGCAGCTCTCTTCTATGTGATGGTAGTTTAGATGATTGATATCGACTTGTAATGTGAAGACAAACTCGCTACTCACGGTCTCCGAGACTTGTAATGTTCTATCTTCGTTCGGTCTTTTGTATTCGGAGACTAATATGATGAATTGTATTCGGAGACTTACCTTCTATTGTATTCGATGAATCTGCTATTGCTGTGAAAAAATCAGAAAAAAAAACAAAAAAACTAATATTAATACTAATGGCACACCACACAAGACACTAATGGCACACTGTTATAATCACACTAATGGCGCATCACCCACTGGTGCGCCATTAGTAAGCCAAAGCACATGGGTACATATGTCCCCCTGGGAGGCATTCTAATGGCGCACTGTAGGCTATACTAATGGCGCATTGCTTGGTGCGCCATTAGAACACTAGATACTAATGGCGCACCAGAGGTGCGCCATTAGAATTTAATTCTAATGGCGTGATGCTAGTGGCGCACCAGTAGTGCGCCATTAGTAGGCAAAACTGGTGCGCCACTAGCATGCCTTTTCCTAGTAGTGGCATAGTGATGCAGGAAAGTAGGGACGCAATAAATTGGTCGACAAAAGGCAGCCCCCGAGTCTCACTCGAGAACCCCATAGTTTCATGCATTTACAAAAGGCGACGATACATACACTCGTGCGGCTAACTGTAAAATGGGCGGAGGAGTTCCGCGTTCCACGGACGGGTCGTTTCTTCGCCGGCGGTGTCCTTCTTGCGCTTCCTTGACTTGCGTGCATCAATGAGGTAGTAGGCGTTGCGGTCGAGCAAGGCCCTGCTCACGATGAATGGGCCCTCCCATGGAGGGGACAGCTTGTGCTGGCCTGCTTGCTCTTGGACAAGTCAGAGGACGAGGTCGCCCTCGCGGAACGCGAAGGGCTTGATCTTCTTGCTGTGGTAGTGCCTCAGGCCTTGCTGGTAGATAGTCGAACGGCTGAGCGCCAGGAGGCGTGCTTCTTTGAGCAGGTCGACGCCATCTTCGCGGGCTTCTCTGGCTTCGGCTTCGGTGTACATCACGACACGCGGCGAGTCGAACTCGACGTCGGTCAGGATGACGGTTTCGGCTCCATAGACGAGGAAGAATGGGGTGAACCCGGTCGACCGATTTGGTGTGGTGCGGAGACTCCAGAGAACTATCGGCAACTCATCAAGTCAGCTGCCGGGTGAATGGATGAGTGGCTCGACGAGTCGCTGCTTGACGCCAGACAAGATGAGTCCGTTGGCCCGTTCGACCTGCCCGTTGGACTGAGGATGTGCAATGGAGGCCAGGTCGAGGCGGATGCCAGAGACGGAGCAGTATTGTTCGAGCACGCCTGTCGGTGTCAAAACCGGCGATTCTCGGGTAGGGGGTCCCGAACTGTGCGTCTAGGCGGATGGTAACAGGAGACAAGGGACACGATGTTTTTACCCAGGTTCGGGCCCTCTCGGTGGAGGTAAAACCCTACTCCTGCTTGATTAATATTGATGGTATGGGTACTACAAGAGTTGATCTACCACGAGACCAGAGAGGCTAAACCCTAGAAGCTAGCCTATGGTATGATTGTTGTTCGTCTTACAGACTAAAACTCTCCGGTTTATATAGACACCGGAGAGGGCTAGGGTTACACAGAGTCGGTTACAATGGGAGGAGATCTTCATATCATATCGCCAAGCTTGCCTTCCACGCCAAGGAAAGTCCCATCCGGACACAGCACGAGGTCTTCAATCTTGTATCTTCATAGTCCGGGAGTCCGGCCAAAGGTCATAGTCCGGCCATCCGGACACCCCCTAATCCAGGACTCCCTCAGTAGCCCCTGAACCAGGCTACAATGACGACGAGTCCGGCGCGCAAGTTGTCTTCGGCATTGCAAGGCAGGTTCCTCCTCCGAATACTTCATAGAAGATGTTGAACACAAGGATAGTGTCCGGCTCTACAAAAATAAGTTCCACATACCGCCGTAGAGAGAATAATTTCTACACAAATCTAATCTGCTGACATATTCCGCAGCGTGACATCACGCCATGGCCAAGCCTTTATTCGAATCATTTTACTGCTCCACCTCAGCGTGTTTAGCGAGGCAGTTTCCTTGGCACATCTTATCAAAGCAGAGATCGTGTCCCCTTATTCCGGGATTCTCATTAATACGGGCGTGGGTAACCCAACCGCGCCATTAACCGCGGTGCTTGGGAGATAAGCGAGTTTTATTAGGACGATGGGGGCTCGTAGTTTCGGCCGCCCATATAAGGGGATAAGGATCTACCTTTCCATTTACGTCTTCTTCCTCCTTTGCTTATCCGTCCCTGCGCGCTCGAGCTCCAACGCCCAAGCCCGCACTTCCCACCTCCACCTTCTCCAATCATGTCCGGAGCGGGAGGTAGATGGATGGCCTCCTCCGTCACGGAGGGGCAAATCAAAAAGTTGAGGATGGCCAGATACTTGTCTGACGACATCGTGCACCGGCTTCCAGATGCGGGGCAACTCATCCCCACCCCCAGGCCCCATGAGAGGGTTGTTTTTCTCCCTCATTTCCTCCGCGGACTGGGTTTTCCTCTTCACCCGTTCGTCCGGGGGCTCATGTTCTACTATGGCCTGGACTTCCATGATCTGGCCCCGAACTTCATCCTCAACATCTCGGTGTTCATCGCCGTGTGTGAGGCCTTCCTCTGCATCCAGCCCCACTTTGGCTTATGGCTGAAGACTTTTAATGTCAAGCCGAAAGTAGTGGGCGGCCGCCAAGCGGAGTGCGGAGGTGCCATGGTGGGCCGAATGGCCAACATCCTATGGCTCGAGGGCTCCTTTGTGGAGACAATAAAAGGGTGGCAATCGGGGTGGTTCTACATCACCGAGCCGCGCGACCCCAAATGGGAAGCGGCCCCCGAATTCCGATCTGGCTTTCCCACACGGCTCACCTCCTGGAAAGAGACGGGCCTAACGTGGGGAGATTCGGAAGAGCTGACCGGACTCCAAACCTGCGTCAAAAAGCTGGTGAGCAAGAATCTCAAGCTCGTCAACATAGTCCAGGTCATGCTTATCCGCCGGGTCCTCCCATGCCAACAATGGGCCTTCAATTTGTGGGAGTTCGATCCGGCACAGCACCCGACCTTGAGCGGGCTCTTCGACACCACGTACGAAGATGCCTGGAAGGTGCTTTTCAAGGGCGCCGAGGCCCCCGCATCCGCTACCGAGGATCGCGGATTCAGCTCCCGGTGCCAGGCCAACGAGGTAAGCTATTCTACCCTTTATGGGACTCTTGTCTTTCATAGTCTGACTCTATGCGGGATCTAAAGTCCCCTACCTTTGATAGGACTGGCTGAAGAAGTCCGGGCAGGTTATCTGTCCGGCTCCCCTACCAGAAGACCCAGCGGACGCCCAATTGACGGGGCTAATGGTTCGGGCACCTCACGTGGTGCCGGAGAAGAAGGCCAAGAAGAAGGCCACGGGGACTAGAAAGAGCTCCCGACGCCTGGTGGTGTCGGATTCATCGCCCGACAACCCCGACGCACCCTCCGCCTCTGAAGATGAGGAGGAGGAAGAAGAAGAAGCCTCTCCCCCTCCAACGGGGGGAGGAAAGAAAAGAAAGGCCACCCCAACTAGGGAGGCCGGAGGGTCCAAGAAGGGGAAGACCCTTCTGCCGGACTACGCCTCCGATGCCAAAGACGGCGGGGAGGAATGGCCATCCAGGGTCAAGCCCCTAGCAAAATCGTAAGTGTCCGGCTACCCGAATGACTTATGGCGCTCCTCTATTATTCGATAGCTTCTGACGCCAAATTTAATTATGCAATCCGCCCAGAGCTCAGCTCGGTGATTTGTCGACCGGCTCCTTGAATTCGTCGGACGTGAATAGCACTTCACTTCCGACGGCCTCCTCCCCGCTCCCTGCGAATGATGCTGAAGTGGAGTCCTGAAAGGGACCGAACCAGGAGGAGGTGGTCTCGGAGGCGCCTCAAGGCGACCTCCCGG
This sequence comes from Triticum dicoccoides, assembly GCF_002162155.2. Lineage (NCBI taxonomy): Eukaryota > Viridiplantae > Streptophyta > Magnoliopsida > Poales > Poaceae > Triticum > Triticum dicoccoides. Next base: position 146,459,986 of record NC_041393.1, read on the forward strand.
ACTCCAGGCCCAAAGGGGGTAAAGCCCCAGAGGGATCTAAGTCCGGCCCCGGGCCGGACACTGCTCCGGAACCATCAGCGGTTCCAGAGTCCGACAGGCGGCGCCTTCATAAGAAGGGCAAGCCTACGACACTGGCGACCTCCGTCCATCCAGAGGCGCTGGACAATTTGCTGGAGGTGCTTAACGGCGCCTCCATCGACGAGGAACACTGCACTATTATGAGTGCGGTGATTCAGAAGGTTCAGTCCGCCAAGAGCGGGCTGACAGAAGCCTGTACAAGTCTGTTAACAGGCTTTGAGGTATGTGTTCAAAACATATAGAAATGTTACCGCATAGACAGTAGCCCCTGATGCTCGGTTCAGCGTTCGGAAAGAAAAGCCGAGCTGAGGATCTAAAAATATATACGCAGGAGTCTAACTAAAATATGTCAATATGGGAATGCAGGCTGCCCTGCTAACCTCTGCCGCACTGACTGCGGAGGTCAATGCATTGAAGGGGAGCCTCGAGCGGTCCGAGAGCGAGCTCGGCCGTGCCAAGAAGCAGCTCAAGGACAAGGAGGGTATGTAGTACCACATGTAAATGTATATAGAAATACTTGGTTGCAAATAATGACAGGACCAACGTAAATGTTGCAGGGGCCACGGTCGAGGTGGCAACCCTGAAGGAAGCGGTGTCCAAGGCCGAAAATAGTGCGGCCTTGGAGTGCACCGAGCGAGAGAAGCAGGAGGCGCGGGTGGCGGAGGTGCAGCAAGAGCTCCAGGCTCTCGTGGAAAAACACGAGAGTTTGGAGCGTGACTCGAAGACTCGGGAGTCCGAGCTCGCCATGGCTCTTGAGAGTGCCAAGACCGCTAAGGCCGAAGCCCAGAAGGCCCTCCAGGAGATCGAGGCGATGAAGAAGATAGCGGCGGGTAAGGCATTCTTTATGCAAAGCAAGAACATAAAAGTAAATTATATGTTACTTACCCAAATCCGGAGCTCTGCAGGAGCGTTCACCGATCTGCCCCGTAGTGTGTCTGATGCTGTCGCGTTCTACCGAGCCGAGGAGGGGAGCTCGACGGCAAAGGTGTTCTGGTCTCAGTATGCTGAGGCCGAACATCCGGTGCCCCTGAGCGACCAGCTGAAGCAGCTGGTCGAGCTCCATAAGGTGGCCGAACAGGCCATGAAGGGCCTCATAGTTCGGCTATGGCCTAGGGAAGCCATGCCTGGGAGCTACTTCGGTCTGGTGCGGCAGCTGGTGGACGCGTGTCCGTGGATTGAGGTCATCAAGCGCTCCGTCTATATTGAAGGTGCCCGTCGGGCCCTCGCCCATGCTAAAGTGCACTGGGGCAACCTGGACGCGGAGAAGGTTTTGACGGACGCGCCACCGCGGGGCAAGGAGCATCACACGCCCGAGATGTATTACAAGAGCGTCCTGAAGGGTGCCCGTCGTATAGCGGGTGAATGCTCCAAAGATGTAATTTTTAAGTAGACTCGCATTTGTTATCCTGTACGCTGAAAACTTAGTTCATATGCGTTAAGCAACACTTTGTTAATTTAAAATATTACCTTCTGTGCGGCCGTTTATCAAATCTGAGAGATGCAAGTCATCGGCTTCTACCCCCATGCCACGAGTGCTGGGGTGTTCATGATAAACCTGAGCGCTCGTGTTCCCATTCTTGGGTCCATCTAGGGAGGCACTCAGCACAACGAACCAGGCCATTGGACTTATAATGCTTTATCACTCTCACTTAGCCATAGAATTCTATAATTTTAAATTTCGGCGAAGCCCCTAGTATTCGGAAGACCGAGTTCGGGGCGCTATCCACGCCTAGGCCGGATAAGTCCGGCTCCTCGCTCTAAGCGGCATAAGTCTTTAAGGACTCGGAAAACCTCGCGAACAGCGACCGGTCTCTCGCACTATCATGACGGTCAGTTTTAGCTTTCTCTACTGAGGTGTTAACCCAGCTCAACTGGGGCACAATCGCAGTAGTTCTCCCAGCGCTACCTTAGCCAACATTGCGGAATGTAAGGTACCAAAACATGGGAGCCGGGCAAACCCAACTATTGACCCAAGACATGATTCGGAGCCGATGCATATAGTGCTATAAGTTCGGGGTGCCGCACTCGTGAGAGTGTTCGGTCTTCTCACACCATGTTATGGGGTGCTTAAGCCCCTGGTGTATTGGCCATACCAAAGTGTATGGTTGCATAATGTCATGACTGAACATATATATATAAAAGGAATTCAATAATAGATAAGAGCTATGTATTGTTTATTAAAAAAGGGCTGCTATGAAAGCAGAACGATACAAATAATGCGATAAGCAAGAGATGGGATTATTTGACATGTCCCCCTCCAGGGGCAAGCTGCGGGGTCTTTAAGTAAAAACAGGTATTTAACTCGTTATAGAGGCCACCTGGACACTCGACGCGGCTTGTTCTCGCCCTGGCTGTTGCATCGTGTGTTCGGCGAGTGTATTGCCGGACAGGCCTTCCGGGTAGTTGGGTCCTGAAAGTATAAAAATAAAAAAGGAAACGGCGGAATAGGGAGCCCCTTAGTGCGGTTGAGCCACATTCTGGGTGTGCCATAGTTGTGTCCCTCCCCTTGTGCCCATGGTATTTTCAAAGCGTAATTATGTATGCGTGGTACCGATAGCACCATCTGGCAAGGGCTGGGGTTGGGTCCGCACTGCTATGCTTGCTCGGATCATGCTAGCCGGCTCTGTTGTAGGTTGCTTTGGGCGCTTGACGTTGTCCGGACGTTTAACACCCGGATTGGAGAGTTTCCTTGAGAGGCTGCTCTGTACTTCCGCCGCCAGGGCCGCTGTGTGCTCCTCCGTTCGGAGAGAGCGTTCGGTGTTTCCATTTACCGTGATGACTCCGCGAGGGCCTGGCATCTTGAGCTTGAGATATGCGTAGTGCGGCACCACATTGAATTTTGCAAATGCGGTTCGTCCGAGCAGGGCGTGATAGCCACTGCGGAATGGGACTATGTCGAAGATTAACTCTTCGCTTCCGAAATTATCCGGGGATCCGAAGACCACTTCGAGTGTAACCGAGCCTGTACAGCTGGCTTCTACACCTGGTATGACACCTTTAAAGGTTGTCTTTGTGGGTTTAATCCTTGAGGGATCTATACCCATTTGTCGCATTGCATCCTGATAAAGCAGGTTCAGGCTGCTGCCACCGTCCATGAGGACTCTCGTGAGGTGAAATCCGTCAATGATTGGGTCTAGGACCAATGCGGCGAATCTGCCGTGACGGATGCTAGTGGGGTGGTCCCTTCGATCAAAGGTGATCGGGCAGGAGGACCATGGGTTGAACTTTCGGGCGACTGGCTCCAGCGCATAGACGTCCTTGAGAGCATGCTTCCGCTCCCTTTTGGGGATGTGGGTTGCGTATATCATGTTCACCGTCCGCACTTGTGGGGGGAATCCCTTCTATCCTCTGTTATTCGGCGGCCGGGGGTCCTCCTCATCATCGCTACGCAGCCCCTTGTCTCTGGTTTCGGCACTTAACTTGCCTGCCTGCTTGAACACCCAACAATCCCTGTTGGTGTGGTTGGCTGGTTGTTCGGGGGTGCCGTGTATCTGGCACGAGCGATCGAGTATCCGGTCTAAGTTGGATGGGCCCAGAGGGTTTCTTTTGAATGGATTCTTCCGCTGACCAGGTTTAGAGCCTCTGAATCCGGCATTGACTGCCGTATCCTCAGCATTGTCCCCGTTAATGCGGCGCTTGTGCTTGTTGCGACGTGACCTGCCATTGTTGTCCTTGGTATCCGAATTGCCAGGGCTCTTGGTTATGTTATTGCTACGAGCTAGCCGGCTATCTTCGCCCGCGCAGAAGCGGGTCATGAGTGTCGTGAGGGCTGCCATAGATTTCGGCTTTTCCTGTCCTAGGTGCCGGGCAAGCCATTCGTCTCGGATGTTGTGCCTGAAGGCTGCAAGGGCCTCGGCGTCCGGACAGTCGACTATTTGATTTTTCTTTGTTAGGAACCGTGTCCAGAATTGCCTGGCCGATTCCTCTGGCTGCTGGATTATGTGGCTTAGGTCATCGGCGTCTGGTGGCCGCACATAAGTTCCCTAGAACTTGTCAAGGAATGCGGATTCCAGGTCCTCCCAGCAACTAATTGACTCTGCTAGCAGGCTGTTAAGCCAATGTCGAGCTGGTCCTTTAAGCTTGAGCGGGAGGTATTTGATGGCGTGTAGGTCATCACCACGGTCCATGTGGATATGAAGGAGATAATCCTCGATCCATACCGCCGGATAATTTGTGCCATCATATGATTCGATGTTTACGGGCTTAAAACCCTCGGGGATTTGATGATCCATTACTTCGTCTGTGAAGCATAGTGGGTGTGCGGCGCCCCTGTACTGGGCTATATCGCAACGCAGCTCGGATGAGCTTGGTCTGTTATATCCGGCCTGGCCGTATTTATCATATCCGGTGTGACAGTTATCATCATGTGATGTGGGGCGCCCACGCGATCTGTAGATCGATCTTGTTTGCCTTGCCTTATCCTCCAATATGTCTCGCAGGTCTGTTGCGTTTCCCCGTGCTCTAGTACTCTTAGGGCGGCACCGGGGTGCGGCTTGGATTGAGGGCTGGGGGGCCTCTCTGTCGCGGCCACGGGGTGGCTGATCGGGCGCATCGTACACTAGTGATGTAGGTTTAGTTGCTTCCTCCTCTAGTTGGGGTAGCAGCCTGCGCTTTGGCTAACTTTTCGAGGGGCGTTCGAGTTTATACTCTTCGGCCGCCAGGACTTCAGTCCATCTGTCGGCTAGCAGGTCTTGGTCAGCTCTAAGCTGCTGTTGTTTTTTCTTGAGGCTGCTTGCCGTGGCCATAAGCCTGCGTTTGAAACGCTCTTGTTCGACGAGATCCTCTGGCACGACGAATTCGTCATCGTCGAGGCTTGCCTCGTCTTCGGAGGGAGGCATATAATTGTCGTCCTCGACCTCTCTGTCGGCCGCTCTCTCATGAGAGCTGGCTCCTTCGCCCTCCTACGCTGAGTCCTGCTGGAGGGGGATGTCTTCGGCGCTGTCCGGGGTGTTGATGTCTCCGGTGCCGGATTCGCCGTTCTTGCTTTGGCAGGATTTAGAGCGGCGCCGCTGACGTCGGCGCTTGGGTTGCTTCTTGGAGGGGTCGTCCTCCGCTTTTTCATCGCCATCCCCTGCTTTGGGGGTGTCCACCATGTATATGTCATATGACGAGGTGGCCTTCCAGTGCCCTATAGGTGCTAGTTCTTGGTCGTCTCCTTCATCAACGTCCATACAGTCGATGTCTTCAGAGTCGAAGTCGAGCATGTCGGTTAGATCGTCGACAGTGGCTACAAAGTGGGTGATGGGTGGGTTTCTAATTTCTTCGTCATCCGCATCCCAACCCTGCTGACCATAGTCCGGCCAGAACTCTCCTGATAAAGAGAGAGACTTTAGGGAGTTCAGGATATCGCCAAAGGGCGAGTGCTGAAAGACGTCCGCGGCGGTGAACTCCATGATCGGAGCCCAGTCGGGTTCGATCGGAAGGGGTGCGGAATACTCGCAGGCCGGAACGGAGTCCGGCACCTTGGAGTCACGGGCCTTGCAAATGACTCGGCTGGTATTCGGCTCTATCGTCATAGAGGTTGCAGCTCCGGGGGCGGCGTCCAACCGTCCGTCCCCGACTGGCGCAGTCGGCTCCGAACTAATGGTCGGAGCGGACATCTGAGTGGCACTCTGTGCGCTGTCCGACGGCAGAGCTAGATCATGCCCATCGAGACAGTGCGGCACGCTCGGCTGTGGCTCGAATCCATCAAAGATCAAGTCCCCGCGGATGTCAGCCGTGTAATTTAAGATTCCAAACCTGACCTGATGGCCAGGGGCGTAGCTTTCGATCTGCTCCAGATGGCCAAGCGAGTTGGCCCACAGTGCGAAGCCGCCGAATACGAAGATCTGTCCGGGGAGAAAAGTCTCACCCTGGACCACGTCGTGGTTGATGATCGAAGAAGCCATCGGGCCTAAAGGCGACGACATAGAGGAAATCTGAATGAAAGCACCAATGTCGGTGTCAAAACCGGCGGATCTCGGGTAGGGGGTCCCGAACTGTGTGTCTAGGCGGATGGTAACAGGATGCAAGGGAGACGATGTTTTTACCCAGGTTCGGGCCCTCTCGGTGGAGGTAAAACCCTACTGCTGCTTGATTAATATTGATGGTATGGGTAGTACAAGAGTTGATCTACCACGAGATCAGAGAGGCTAAACCCTAGAAGCTAGCCTATGGTATGATTGTTGTTCGTCCTATGGACTAAAACTCTCCAGTTTATATAGACACCGGTGAGGGCTAGTGAGGGAGTCCTGGATTAGGGGGTGTCCAAATGGCCGGACTAAGACCTTTGGCCGGACTCCCAGACTATGAAGATACAAGATTGAAGACTCCGTCCCGTGTCCGGATGGGACTTTCCTTGGCATGGAAGGCAAGCTTGGCGATACGATATGAAGATCTCCTCCCATTGTAACCGACTCTGTGTAACCCTAGCCCTCTCCGGTGTCTATATAAACCGGAGAGTTTTAGTCCATAGGATGAACAACAATCATACCATAGGCTAGCTTCTAGGGTTTAGCCACTTCGATCTCGCAGTAGATCTACTCTTGTACTACCCATCTCATCAATATTAATCAAGCAGGAGTAGGGTTTTACCTCCATCGAGAGGGCCCGAACCTGGGTAAAAACATCGTGTCCCTTGTCTCCTGTTACCATCCGCCTAGACGCACAGTTCAGGACCCCCTACCCGAGATCCGCCGGTTTTGGCACTGACATTGGTGCTTTCATTGAGAGTTCCTCTGTGTCGTCACCTTTAGGCCCGATGGCTTCTTTGCTCGACAATCGCGATGCAGTCCGGGATGAGACTTTTCTCCCCAGACCGATCTTCGTATTCGGCGGCTTCACACTGCAGGCCGACTCGTTCGGCCATCTGGAGCAGATCGAAAGCTACGCCCCTGGCCACAAGGTCAGGTTTGGAAGCTTAAACTACACGGCCGACATCCGCGGGGACTTGATCTTCGACGGATTCGAGCCACGACCGGGAATGCCACACTGTCACGATGGGCATGATTTAGCTCTGTCATCGGACAACACTTAGAGCGTCGCTCAGGTGTCCGCTCCGACCATTAGCTCGGAGCCCGCTGCAACAGTCAGGGACGGACGGTTGGACGCCGCCCCGGAAGTTGCAACCTCTACGGCGATAGTGCCAGATACCAGCCTAGTCCCTCGCAAGGCCCGTGACTCCAAGGTGCCGAACTCTGATCCGGACTCCGTAAATCCCGCACCTCTTCCGATTAAGCCGGACTAGGCTCCGGTCATGGAGTTCACCGCCGCGGATGTCTTTCAGCACTCGCCTTTCGGCAATATCCTGAATTCGTTAAAGTCTCTCTCTTTGTCAGGAGAGCCCTGGCCGGACTACGGCCAACACAGTTGGGATGCGGACGACGAAGAAATTCATAGCCCACCCACCATCCACTTTGTAGCCACTGTCGACAATTTAACCGACATGCTCGACTTTGACTCCGAAGACATCGACGGCATGGACGCCGATGAAGGAGACGATCAAGAACCAGCACCTATAGGGAACTGGAAAGCCACCTCGTCATATGACATATACATGGTGGACACCCCTAAAGCGGGGGATGGCGAGGAGAAAATGGAGGATGACCCCTCCAAGAAGCAACCCAAGCGCCGATGTCAGCAGCGCCGCTCTAAGTCCCGCCAAAGCAAAAAGGGCGATTCCGGCACCGGAGATAACAACACGCCGGACAGTGCCGAAGACAACCCCCTCCAGCAGGATTCAGTGTAGGAGGACAAAGGAGCCAGCCCTCATGAGAGAGCGGCCGACAAAGAGGATGAGGACGACAAATACATTCCTCCCTCCAAAGACAAGGCAAGCCTCGACGATGACGAATTCGTGGTGCCAGAGGATCCCGTCGAACAAGAGCATTTCAAACGCAGGCTCGTAGCCACGACAAGCAGCCTCAAGAAGAAATAGCAGCAGCTTAGAGCTGACCAAGACTTGCTAGCCGACAGATGGACCGAAGTCCTGGCGGCCGAAGAGTATAAACTAGAACTCCCATCCAAGAGCTACCCAAAGCGCAGGCTGCTACCCCAACTTGAGGAGGAAGCAAATAAACCTACATCACCAGCGTACGATGCACCCGATCGGCCACCCCGTGGCCGCGATAGAGAGGCCTTCAGGTCCTCAACCCAAGCCGCACCCCGACACCACTCAAAACATACCAGAGTACGGGGAGACGCAATAGACCTGCGATACATCTTGGAGAATAAGGCAAGGCAAACAAGATCGATCTACGGATCGCATGGGCGCCCCGCTTCATGTGACGCTAGCCGTCACGCCGGACACAATAAGTATGGCCCGGCCAAATACAACAGACCAAGATCGTTCGAGCTGCGTCGTGATATAGCCCAGTACAGGGGCGCCACACACCCACTATGCTTCACAGACGAAGTAATGGATCATCAAATCCTCGAGGGCTTCAAACATGTAAACATCGAATCATACGTTGGCACAACAGATCCCGTGGTATGGATCGAGGATTATCTCCTTCATATCCACATGGCCCGCGGTGATGATCTACACGCCATCAAATACCTCCGCTCAAGCTCAAAGGACCAGCTCGACATTGGCTTAACAGCCTGCCAGCAGAGTCAATTAGTTGTTGGGAGGACCTGGAATCCGCATTCCTTGACAACTTCCAAGGCACGTATGTGCGACCACCAGACGCCGATGACCTAAGCCACATAATCCAGCAGCCAGAGGAATCGGCCAGACAATTCTGGACACAGTTCCTAACCAAGAAAAACCAAATAGTCGATTGTCCGGACGCCGAGGCCCTTGCAGCCTTCAGACACAACATCCGAGACGAATGGCTTGCCTGGCACCTAGGACAGGAAAAGCCGAAGTCTATGGCAGCCCTCATGACACTCATGACCCGCTTCTGTGCGGGAGAAGACAGCTGGCTGGCTCGTAGCAATAACATAACCAAGAGCCCCGGCAATTCAGATACCAAGGATAACAACGGCAGGTCACGTCGCAACAAGCATAAGCGCCGCATTAACGGTGACAATACTGAAGATACGGCAGTCAATGCCGGATTCAGAGGCTCTAAACCGGGACAGCGAAAGAAGCCATTCAAAAGAAACCCTCAGGGCCCATCCAGCTTAGACCGGATACTCGATCGCTCGTGCCAGATACACGGCACCCCCGAACAGCCAGCCAATCACACCAACAGGGATTGTTGGGTGTTCAAGCAGGAAGGCAAGTTAAGTGCCGAGACCAGAGACAAGGGTCTACATAGCGATGACGAGGAGGGGCCCCGGCCGCCAAACAACAAAGGACAGAAGGGATTTCCCCCGCAAGTTCGAACGGTGAATATGGTATACGCAACCCATATCCCCAAAAGGGACCGGAAGCGTGCTCTCAAGGACGTCTATGCGCTGGAGCCAGTCGCCCCAAAGTTCAACCCATGGTCCTCCTGCCCGATCACCTTCGATCGAAGGGACCATCCCACCAGCATCCGTCATGGCGGATTCGCCGCACTGGTCCTAGACCCAATTATCTACGGATTTCACCTTACCAGAGTCCTAATGGACGGCGGCAGTAGCCTGAACCTGCTTTATCAGGACACAGTGCGAAAAATGGGCATCGATCCTTCAAGGATAAAACCCACAAAGACAACCTTCAAAGGTGTCATACCAGGGGTAGAAGCCAGCTGTACAGGCTCGGTCACACTCGAGGTGGTCTTCGGATCCCCGGATAACTTCTGGAGCGAGGATTTAATCTTCGACATAGTCCCATTCCGCAGCGGCTATCACGCCCTGCTCGGACGAACCGCATTCGCAAAATTCAATGCGGTGCCGCACTACGCATATCTCAAGCTCAAGATGCCAGGACCTCGCGGAGTCATCACGATAAATGGAAACACCGAACGCTCTCTCCGAACGGATGAGAACACGGCGGCCCTGGCGGAGGAAGTACAGAGTAGCCTCTCAAGGCAGTTCGCCAATCCAGACGTCAAACGTCCGGACAACGTCAAGCGAGCCCGAAGTAACCTACAACAAATCCGGCTGGCATGTTCCGAGCAAGCATAGCAGTGCGGCCCCAACCCCAGCCCCCGCCAAACGGCGATACTGGTACCACGCGTACATAATTACGCCTTAGAGATACCATGGGCATAAGGGGAGGGGCACAACAATAGCACGCCCAGAATGCGGTTCAACCGCACTAAGGGCTCCCTATTTCGCCGTTTTCCTTTTCACACACTTTCAGGGCCCAACTATTCGGAAGGCCTGTCCGGCAATACACTCGCCGAACCCACGATGCAACAGCCAGGGAGGAAGCAAGCCACGTCAAAAGTCCAGGTGGTCTCTATAACAAGTTTAATACCTGTTTTACTTACAATCCCGCATCTTGCCCCTGGAGGGGAATATGTCCAATACTCCCATCTCTTGCTTAATGCACTACTTGTATCGTTCTGCTTTCGCAGCAGCCCTTTTTTAATAAACAATATATAGCTCTTACCTATTATTATTTTTACATACAAATATGTTCAGTCATGACATTCTGCAACCGTACACTTTGGTACGGATAATACACCAGGGGCTTACAACACCCCATAACATGGTGTGAGAAGACCGAACACTCTAACGAGTGCGGCACCCCGAACTTATAGCACTATATGCATCGGCTCCGAATCATGTCTTTGGTCAATAGTTGGGTTTGCCCGGCTCCCATGTTTTGGTACCTTACGTCCCGCATTGTTGGCTAAGGTAGCGCTGGGAGAACTACTGCGATTGTGCCCCAGTTGAGCTGGGTTAACACCTCAGTAGAGAAAGCTAAAACTGACTGTCATGATAGTGTGAGAGATCGGTCGCTGTTCGCGAGGTTTCTTCGAGTCCTTAAAGACTTATGCCGCTTCGAGCGAGGAACCGAACTTATTCGGCCTAGGCGTGGATAGCGCCCCGAACTCGGTCTTTCGAATAATAGGGGCTTCGCCGAAATTTAAAATTATAGAATTCTATGGCTAAGTGAGAGCGATAAAGCATTATAAGTCCGCCGGCTTGGTTCGTTGTGCTGAATGCCTCCCTAGATGGACCCAAGAATGGGAACAAGAGCGCTCAGGTTTATCCCGAACACCCCAGCACTCGTGGCATGGGGATCGAAGCCGACGACTTGCATCTCTCAGATTTGATAAACGGCCGCACAGAAGGTAATATTTTAAATTAACAAGCGTTGCTTAACGCATATGAACAAAGCTTCAGCGTACAGGATAACAAATGCGAGTCTAATCAAAAATTACATCTTTGGATCACTCATCCGCTATACGGTGGGCACCCTTCAGAACGCCATTATAATACATCTCAGGCGTATGATACTCCTTGCCCGGCGATGGCGCGTCCGTCAACAGCTTCTCCGCGTCTAGCTTGCCCCAGTGCACCTTAGCACGGGCAAGGGCCCGACGGGCACCTTCAATACAAACGGAGCGCTTGACGACCTCGATCCACAGACAAGCATCCACCAGTCACCGCACCAGACCGAAGTAGCTCCCAGGCATGACTTCTCTAGGCCACAGCCGAGCTATGAGGCCCTTCATGGCCTGTTCGGCCACCTTGTGGAGCTCGACCAGCTGCTTCAGCTGGTCGCTCAGGGGCACCGGATGTTCGGCCTCGGCATACTGAGACCAGAACACTTTTTCCGTCAAGATCCCCTCTTCGGCTCGGTAGTATGCGGCGGCATCAGACACACTACGGGGCAGATCAGCGAATGCTCCTGGAGAGCTCCGGATTCGGGTAAGTAGCAGATAATTCACTTTTATATTTTTGCTTTGCATAAAGAATGCCTTGCCCACCGCTATCTTCTTCATCGCCTCGATCTTCTGAAGGGCCTTCTGGGCTTCGGCCTTAGCGTTCTTGGCACTCTCAAGAACCAAGACAAGCTCGGACTCTCGAGTCTTCGAGTCATGCTCCAAACTCTCATGTTTTTCACGAGAGCCTGGAGCTCTTGCCGCACCTCCGCCACCCGCGCCTTCTACTTCTCTCGCTCGGTGCGCTCCAAGGCCGCACTCTTTTCGGCCTTGGAGACCGCCTCCTTCAGGGTCGCCACCTCGGTCGTGGCCCCTGCAACATTTATGTTGGTCCTGTTATTATTCTGCAACCAAGTATTTCTATATACATTTACAGGAGGTACTATGTACCCTCTTTATCCTCGAGCTGCTTCTTGGCACGGCCGAGCTCGCTCTCGGACCACTCGAGGCTTTCCTTCAATACATTGACCTCTGCAGTCAGTGCGGCAAAGGTCAGCAGCGCAGCCTTCATTCCCATATTGACATATTTCTATTAGACTCATGTGTATATCTTTTTAGATCCTCAGCTCGGCTTTTCTTTCCGAACACCGAACTGAGCATCAGGAGCTACTGTCTATGTGGTAATATTTTTTATATATGTTTTTGAACACATACCTCAAAGCCCGTTAACAGGCTTGTGCAGGCTTCAGTCAGCCCGCTCTTGGCGGACTGAACCTTCTGAATCACCACAGCCATAACAGTGCGGTGTTCTTCGTTGATGGAGGCGCCGTTAAGCGCCTCCAGCAGATTGTCCGGCGCCTCTGGGTGGACGGAAGTCGCCGGCGTCGCAGGCTTGCCCTTCTTATGAAGGCGCCGCGTGTCGGACTCTGGAACCGCTGATGGTTCCGGAGCAGTGTCCAGCCCGGGGCCGGACTTAGATCCCTCCGGGGCTTTACCCCCTTTGGGCCTGGAGTCCGGAAGGTCGCCTTGTGGCGCCTCCAGGACCACCTCCTCCTGGTTTTGTCCCCTACAGGACTCCACCTCAGCATCGTCTGTAGGGAGAGGGGAGGAGGCCGTCGGAAGTGAAGTGCTATTCACGTCCGACGAAGTCAGAGATCCGCTCGACGAATCGCCAAGCTGAGCTCTGGGCGGACTGCATGATTAGCTTCGGCGTTAAAAGCTATCGAATAATAAAGGAGTGCAATAAGTCATTCGGGTATCCGAACATTTACGATTTTGCCAGGGGCTTGACCCTGGATGGCCAGTCCCCCCTGCCGTCTTCAGCATCGGGGGCGTAGTCCGGCAGAAGGGTCTTCCCCTTCTTGGACCCTCCGCCTTTCTCTTCTTTCCTCCCCCCGTTGGAGGGGGAGAGGCATCTTCTTCTTCTTCCTCCTCCTCGTCTTCGGAGGCGGAGGGTGTGTTGGGGCCGTTGGGCAAATCCGACGACACCGGGCGCCGGGAACTCTTTCGGGTCCCCGTGGCCTTCTCCTTGGCCTTCTTCTCCGGCACCACGTGAGGTCCCGGAACCAGTAGCTTCGCTAAGTGTGCGTCTACTGGGCCTTCGGGCAAAGGGGCCAGACAGTCAAACTGTCCGGATGTCCTCTTCCAGTCCTGTCAAAGGAACGAGAGTTTAGATCCCACATAAAGTCACACTATGAAATTCGGGTATCCCGTCAGGGACTAAATGTAAGCTTACTCCGGAGGCTTGACGTTTGGCGCAGAATCCACGATCCTCGGTGACGGGAGGGGAGACCTCGGAACTCTTGAAAAGCACCTTCCAAGCGTCCTCGTGCTTCGTTTCGAAGAGTCGGGATAGAGTCTGGTGCTGGGCTGGGTCGAATTCCCACAAATTGAAGTCCCGTCGTTGACACGGGAGGACCCGGCGGAAGAGCATGACCTAGACCACATTGACAAGATTGACCTTCTTGGTCACCAGGTCTCGGACGCAGGTTTGGAGTCCGGTCACCTCTTCCGGATTGCCCCATGACAGGCTAGTCTCTTTCCAAGATGTGAGCCGGGTGGGGATGCCGGATTGAAATTCGGGGGCCGCTGCCCATTTAGGGTCACGCGGCTCGGTGATATAAAACCACCCCGATGGCCACCCTTTGATGGTTTCCACAAAGGCACCCTCGAGCCAGGTGACGTTGGCTATGTTGCCCACCATGGCACCTCCGCATTCCGTCTGTCGGCCTTGCACGACCTTCGGCTTGACGCTGAAGATCTTCAGCCATAGGCCAAAGTGGGGCTGGATGCGGAAGAAGGCCTCGCACACAACGATAAACGCTGAGATATTGAGGATGAAGTTCGGGGCCAGATTGTGGAAGTCCAGGCCGTAGTAGAACATGAGCCCCCGGACGAACGGGTGAAGAGGAAAACCCAGTCCGCGGAGGAAATGGGGAAGAAAAACAACCCTCTCATGGGGCCTGGGGGTGGGGATGCGTTGCCCCACATCTGGAAGCCGGTGCGCGATGTCGTTAGACAAGTATCCGGCCTTCCTCAGGTTTTTGATTTGCCCCTCCGTGATGGAGGAGGCCATCCATCTACCTCCCGCTCCGAATATGGTTGGAGAAGGTTGAGGTGGGAAGTGCGGGCTTGGGCGCTGGAGCTCGAGCGCGTAGGGATGGATAAGCAGAGGAGGAAGAAAGCGTGAATGGAAAGGGCGGATTCTTATCCCTTTATATGGGCGGCCAAAACTACGAGCCCCCCACCGGCCTAATAAAAACTCGCCTATCTCCCAAGCGCCGCGGTTAGTGGCGTGGTTGGGTTACCCACGCCTGTATTGATGAGAATCCCGGAATAAGGGGACACGATCTCTGCTTTGACAAGACGTGCCAAGGAAACCGCCTCGCTAAACGCGCTGAGGTGGAACAATAAAATGAATAAAAGCCTGGCCGTGGCATGATGTCACACCGCGGAATACGTCGGCAGATCCGATTAACGCAAATATTATTCTCTCTACGGTGGAAAGTGGAACTTATTTTGCAGAGCCGGACACTACCCTGGTGTTCAACATCTTCTATGGAATATTCGGAGGAGGAACCCGCCTTGCAATGCCGAAGACAACTTGTGCGCCGGACTCGTCATCATTGAAGCCTGGTTCAGGGGCTACTGAGGGAGACCTGGATTAGGGGGTGTCCGGATGGCCGAACTAAGACCTTTGGCCGGACTCCCGGACTATGAAGATACAAGATTGAAGACTCCGTCCCGTGTCCGGATGGGACTTTCCTTGGCATGGAAGGCAAGCTTGGCGATACGATATGAAGATCTCCTCCCATTGTAACCGACTCTGTGTAACCCTAGCCCTCTCCGGTGTCTATATAAACCGGAGAGTTTTAGTCCGTAGGACGAACAACAATCATACCATAGGCTAGCTTCTAGGGTTTAGCCACTTCGATCTCGCGGTAGATCTACTCTTGTACTACCCATATCATCTATATTAATCAAGCAGGAGTAGGGTTTAACCTCCATCGAGAGGGCCCAAACCTGGGTAAAAACATCGTGTCCCTTGTCTCCTGTTACCATCCGCCTAGACGCACAGTTCAGGACCCCCTACCCGAGATCCGCCGGTTTTGACACCGACAGCTAGGGTTACACAGAGTCGGTTACAATGGGAGGAGATCTTCATATCGTATCGCCAAGCTTGCCTTCCATGCCAAGGGAAGTCCCATCCGGACACGGGACGAGGTCTTCAATCTTGTATCTTCATAGTCTGGGAGTCCGGCCAAAGGTCATAGTCCGGCCATCCGGACACCCCCTAATCCAGGACTCCCTTAGCGCCCTTGGCGAAGTTGGTTCCATTGTCCATGATGATGCTGTTTGGCATGCCGTAGTGCACCACTATGTCCTTGATGAATCGAACGGTTGTTGGCCCATCCAGTTTCTTGATTGACCGTGCCTCGATCCACTTGGTGAACTTGTCCACTGCCACCAGCAGGTGCGTCATGCCGCCTCGAACGGTTTTGAAGGGGCCCACCATGTCGAGTCCCCAGACCACAAAGGGCCAGGCGATCGAGATGGTGCGGTGTGCTGACGCCGGCTAGTGGTTGTGTTTGCTGAAGCGCTGGAACCCCTCACACTTGAGAATGAGCGACTCGGCATCTTGGAGGGCCGTGGGCATGTAGAAGCCGTGGCGGAATGCCTTAGCCACCAGGGATCGCGACGCGGCGTGGTGCCTACATTTGCCCTGGTGTATGTCGAGGAGGATGTCGATGCCCTGTTCCAGCTCGACGCAGCGCTGGAACATGCTGGTGGAGCTGCGCTTGACGAGCTCATTGTTGATGATGTTGTAGGCGGACGCCCGGTGCTGCACTTGCCGGGCTTCGATCTCGTCCATGGGGAGAACCCCATTCTCCAGGAATTCTGATATTGGGAGAGCCCAAGACAGAGCCGTAACCACGGCGAAGATGGCCACCAGGGTGGGTTCCGAGTCGGCAGCCCCCGAGCCGGGTTGAGTAGCCCCCGAGTCGGGGATGGCGACGGCCGGGTCCGGGGCGATGGTGGCCGGGTTGAGCCGAGCAGCCCCCAGGCCGAGTTCAGCAGCCTCCGGGCTGGGTTCAGCAGCCCCCGGGCCGGGTTCCGTAGCCCCCGGGACGGGTTGAGGTGTGTCCAAGTCGTCTGGAACATGGATGGACTCAGAGTTCGGTGATGGCTTGACAGACGGCTTGCAGAGGTACTCGAGGGAGACGCCGGACAGGATGGACTGTCAGGACGAGGCGATCTTGGCGAGCATGTCGGACGCTTCGTTCTCCGCGCACGGGACATGGAGGAACTTGCAGCCTTCGAAGGATCCGAATAGCTTCTGGACGAGGAAGCGGTAGCTTGACATGTTGGAGTCGCGGGCGTCCCACTTGCCGGAGCACTGCTGCACCACTAGGTCCGAGCCTCCATAGCACAGGATGTGTCGGATGTCGAGTTCCTTGGCGAGCCGGAGGCCATGCACAAGGGCTTCATACTCGGCGACATTATTGGAGGCGGCGAAGTGGATTTGGAGTGCGTAGCGAAGCCGGTTGCCCTTCGGGGATGATAGCACAATGCCGGCCCCCAGGCCGAGTCGCATCTTGGATCCATCAAAATGCATGCGCCAATGCGTCGAGTCGGGGGGAGGCGGCAAGTACTAGGTCTCAGTCCAGCCGACGAGGAAGTCGGCCAGGGCTTGAGACTTGATCGCAGTGCGGTGCTCGTAGAGGATGGTGTGGCCGGCTAGCTGGATCGCCCACTTGGCGACCCGGCCAGAAGCATCCCGACACCCGATGATTTCTCCGATAGGCGTCGTGCTGACCACGGTGACGACATGCTCTTGGAAGTAGTGCTTTAGCTTCTTGGCGGTAAAGTACACGCCATAACACATCTTCTGGTAGTGCGGGTAGTTCTGCTTGGAGATGGAGAGCACCTTGCTCGGGTAGTAGACTGGGCGCTGGACGGCTTGGATCTTGCCCTTCTCTGGTCGCTCGACCACCAGCACCGTGCTAACCGCCCGCGAGGTCGCGGCTATGTAGACCAATAGTGGCTCCTTGTCGGTCAGCGTGGCCAGGACTGGTGCGGTGGAGAGCATGCACGTGAGGTCTTGGAAGGCATCGTCTGCCTTGTCGTTCCATTCGAATGGGTTTGTCTTCTTCATCAGCTGGTACAGGAGTAGCGCCCTCTCGCCCAGCCGGCTTAGAAACCAGCTAAACGATGCCAAGCATCCGGTGAACTTCTGGACATCATGCAGCCGAGCCGGCTTGCGCATGCGCTCGATGGCCTTGATCTTCTCTGGGTTTGCCTCAATGCCGCGCTCCGAGACGAGGAAGTCGAGTACCTTTCCGGCCGGTACGCTGAAGACGCACTTTTTCGGGTTGAGCTTGACCTTGTATTCGCGGAGGTTGGCGAATGTTTCCTTCAAATCGTCGAGGGGCATGAGGTGTTGCTTGGTCTTCACCACGATGTCGTCCACATAAACATGGATATTGCGGCCGAGTTGTGGCAGCAGGCATTTCTGCATGCAGCATTGGAAGGTGGCGTTGACGTTCTTCAAGCCGAATGACATGGTGATGTAGCAATACGCCTCGAAGGGCGTGATGAAGGACGTCTTTAGGGCGTTGGCCGGGTCCAGCTTGATCTGGTGGTAGCCGGAGTAAGTGTCCAGGAAGGACAGGAGCTCGCACCCGGTGGTCGAGTCAATGACTTGGTCGATCCGCGGGAGAGGGAACGGATCCTTGGGACATGCCTTGTTGAGGCTGGTGTAGTCGATACACATGCGCCAGGTTTTGTTCTTCTTTAGGACGAGAACTGGATTGGCCAACCACTCGGGGTGAAACACTTCCATTATGAAGCCGGCAGCCAAAAGATTGGTGACCTCTTCACCAATGGTTCTTCTCTTCTCTTTAGAAAATCGTCGTAGGGGTTGACGGACAGGCTTGGCGTCCTTGCGGACATGAAGTTTGTGCTCGGAGTACTTCCTCGGAATACTCGGCATGTCCTTGGGGGTCCATGCAAAGATATCTCGGTTCTCACGGAGGAAGTCGACGAGCTCGCCTTTCTATTTGTTGTCGAGGCGGGCACCTACGACAACGTACTTGCTGCAGCTTGGGTCTTCCGGGTTCAGCTTCACTTTCTTGGTCTCCTTGGAGGGCTTGAAGACGGCCTCGTCGGCCGGGTCCTCGGTCGGGATCGACGCAGTGGAGACGAGCCGGTCGAGCTGGCGCCGCTCCTCAGCAATGACCAGCGACTCGGCCAACTTGGCACCGTCTCGGGCGCACTCCAGGGACTTGCGGTAATCGCCAGTGATGGTGATGAGGCCCTTGGGACCAGGCATCTTCATCTTCAGATACGCATAATGGGGAACTGCCATGAACTTGGCGAGCGCGGGCCGGCCCAGCAACACGTGGTACGCACTGGACAGGTCCACCACCTCGAACCAGATTGGTTCGCATCGGAAGTGGCTACTGTCACCGAACAGGACATCAAGCCGGACCCGGGCAATGGGAGACCAGGAGAGCCCGGGCACGATGCCGTAGAAGATCGTCCGGGTCGGCTCCAGGTCCTCGGCCTTGAGGCCGAGTTTAGTCATCGTGTCGCGGTAGAGGATGTTGATGCTGCTGCCGCCGTCGATGAGGACTCGAGAGAACTTGCACGTGCGCTGCGCGACGATGGTGGGGTTGAGGACATGGGCGTAACCACCTAGACTCGGCATGACCGACGGGTGATCCTCCCGGGTCCAGGTGATCGGGCGATCCGACCACTGAATGAACTCCGGCTTGGCCGGGACAACGGTGTTCACGTCCTGCCGAAGGAGGCGCTCGTTGTGCTTGTCATCGCCGAGGCTGGTGAAGACAACGCAGGCCGCGTTCTGGTCCGGGTAGGCGTCGTCGTGCATCGCACCGCCAGCTGGAGGCGGCGGTGGGGGTGGAGGCGGCTGCCCCGCGCCCGGGGCCTGAGCCGGGGGAGGCAGGACGTCGCCCCTCATGATGCGCTTGGTGATGGCGCACTGCCAAAGCGTGTGCCTGGAGGGTCTTGCGCCGCTGTGGTGCTTGTAGGGGGCGTTGAGCATCTCTTCGAAACTCATGGCGGGTTGCCACGCCGTCTTGCCGGTCTGCCGGCGCTTTGCCGCCGGGTTCGCCGTGGGCTCGGTGGCAACGACCAGTCGGTTGTCGTGGCGCTGCGCCGGCTAGTCGGCCTTGCGCTTGTTGTTCTGGTGATGCTGCTGCCGGCTGCTCTCGCTGGTCGGCCTCGGAGGGGGAACCGGCTTTGCCTTGCCGGCTTCATCCAGCGCCACCTGGATCTTCATGGTGGAGTCGGCGTTGGTGTATTTGTCCGCCGTCACCATGAGCACGGCCATGGTGGCCGGCTCGGAGCGTAAGAGCTTGTGCTTGAGGAGGGTGCCATCTCGGCACCCGCTGACGAAGTACTGGATCGCCTAGAATTCATGGACGCCCTCGCAGCTGTTACGGAGCTCAGTCCAGTGCGAGAGGTACTTGCAACCGATCTTCGTAGGCCCTTGCATGCACATGGCGAGTTGGCTAGGGCAGCCGGGTCGCTTGTAGGTCCCCGTGAAGTTGTGGACGAAGGCTTCCTCGAAATCGACCCACGTGTTGATGTTGCCCATTGGTAGACTGTTCAACCACGTGCGGGCCGACCCCTAGAGCATGAGCGGTGTGTAGCGCACGGCGAGACGACGATTGGCACCGGTGATGCCAATGGCCATGGTGTAGTCGGTGAGCCAGTCTTCTGGCTTCACGGTCCCGTTGTACTTGGGGGTGTCGCGGGGGAGCATGAACCCTTTGGGAAAGGGCTCTTCCCAGATGCGTGGGCCGAAGCACGCTGGCCCAATAGCGCCGCTCTCCTCCACTTCCAGGGAGCCAGTGAGCTGGTCGAGGCGGTGGCGAGCGTCGGCGTCGTCGATGGCGCGCGGGCCGAGTCGACTGGCGGCCAGGCCATGGGGGGCCGGGTCGGTTGGAGCCGGACGCCGGCCATGCTGGCCGGGTTCGCGCTGGATCTCTCGGACGGGCTCGTCGCCCAATCCTCCGGCGGTTGTGGCGGCCAGGTCGCGCTGAGTCCGGGTTCGGCCGGAGTGCGCCTCGCCGGGTGGCGAGGAAGCTGTGTGCAGAAGTTCGACAGGTCCGCCAAGGCGGGCGGAGCCGAATCCCGCCGGCTTGGCGAGCTTGTTGAGGCGGTCCTGCTGGGCGTTGGCTGTGTTGAGGTGTTCGCGCATCCGCTCGATGCGCTCCTTCAGCTCCTCACCCACGAGATGGTCCAGGCCAACTACGGCTGCCTAGGCAGCGTGCATGTTTTTTGCTGGGTTCTCGTAGACGGTCGAGACGGCGCCAAGAGCCCGGCCGATCGCTCCTCCCCGGGCACACACATCGGCGACCCAGCTTGGCTCGGCCGCGGCGGGCATGAATCTGTAGGCGGCGTTGCGCTCTAGCTGAGCGGCATCCAGGCGATGCTGGGTGGCGGTGAGCGTCTCGGACAGGTCCAGCATCTGTTGGCGCCTTTCCTCGAGCTGGGTTCGGGCCTCAGTGATGTTGGTGGCATCGACGTCAGTGCCGATGGGGATGTGGAGGCTCTGCATCGCGGTGCGCAACGGATCGTATGGCTCGGTCCTTCTGCTGCGGCCCTGGCTTTGGCAGCCTTCCTTGTCTTGCTCGACAAGGAGGAGGCGTTGACGGTGTCCTGGACTAGGGGGTACTCACCACATCATCTCCCGATCTGTTAGATTGGGCCGAGGACCCCCATGGCCGTATACTCATGGGCCAGTCCGGACAGCTACCGCATACAAGGAAGATTCCGCAAGACTTGGCGATCAAGACAAGGACTCCTCCCCACCGGCGTATTCGGCTAGGACTCTTGTTATCCTAGGCCTCTGTGCATTATATAAACCAGGGCCAGGCTAGTCGATAGATGAGATATATACAAAAAACATACCATAGGCTAGCTTCTAGGGTTTAGCCTCTCTGATCTCATGGTAGATCAACTCTTGTACTACCCATATCATCAATATTAATCAAGCAGGAGTAGGGTTTTACCTCCATCGAGAGGGCCCGAACCTGGGTAAAAACATCGTGTCCCTTGTCTCCTATTACCATCCGCCTAGACGCACAGTTCGGGACCCCCTACCCGAGATCCGCCGGTTTTGACACCGACATTGGTGCTTTCATTGAGAGTTCCGCTGTGTGTTCGGCAAAAGGTCGATGGCTCGCCTGCAGATCAACTGCGACTTCGGCATCTTCGTCACCAGCTCGACTGGTCACCTTGGTTCGACCGAAGACTGCGCCCTACCTCCGGTCATCATGTTTGGATGAGGGCCTTCATCAACATTAGCTCCGATCTCTATCAAGATCATGGAGGAATCATCCAGGGAGCCCGGGGGCACAACGTCAACATTACCCTCGGGCGACCGTGCTATTTTTCTGGACAGCGAACCTGTATCCGCCGTCACCACTTCCTCGAGCGTCGGTTTGACGATTGCTTTGGTGGAATAGTGCGGAATTACGTCTACAATAGCCACGCTAAATTTCGTCGAGTTCTGATGGAGGAATCTTTGACAATCTACGATATACCGGAGCCCTGTCAAATCTGGACGAGAATCTGGATGAGTTTAGGGCGTGGTGTCCAGCTTCTAGCTCGGACCTCCTATGGAAGATCCAACTGTTCGAAATATTCCCTAGAGGCAATAATAAAGGATTATTATTATATTTCCTTGTTCATGATAATTGTCTTTTATTCATGCTATAATTGTATTGTCCGGAAATCGTAACACACGTGTGAATACATAGACCACAATACGTCCCTAGTAAGCCTCTAGTTGACTAGTTCGTTGGTCAACAGATAGTCATGGTTTCCTGACTATGGACATTAGATGTCGTTGACAATGGGATCACATCATTAGGAGAATGATGTGATGGACAAGACCCAATCCTAAGCATAGCACAAGATCATGTAGTTCGTTTTGCTAGAGCTTTTCCAATGTCAAGTATCTCTTCCTTAGACCATGAGATCGTGTAACTCCCGGATATCGTAGGAGTGCTTTGGGTGTACCAAATGTCACAACATAACTGGGTGACTATAAAGGTGCGCTACAGGTATCTCCGAAAGTGTCTGTTGGTTGACACGGATCGAGACTGGGATTTGTCACTCCGTATAACGGAGAGGTATCACTAGGCCCACTCGGTAGTGCATCATCATAATGAGCTCAAAGTGACCAAGTGTCTGGTCACGGGATCATGCATTACAGTACGAGTAAAGTGACTTGCCAGTAACGAGATTGAACGAGGTATTGGGATACCGACGATCGAATCTCGGGCAAGTAACATACCGTCTGACAAAGGGAATAGTATACAGGGTTGCTTGAATCCTCGACATCGTGGTTCATCCGATGAGATCATCGAGGAGTATGTGGGAGCCAACATGGGTATCCAGATCCCGCTGTTGGTTATTGACCGGAGAGCCGTCTCGGTCATGTCTGCATGTCTCCTGAACCCGTAGGGTCTACACACTTAAGGTTCGGTGACGCTAGGGTTGTATGAATATGAGTATGCAGCAAACCGAATGTTGTTCGGAGTCCCGGATGAGATCCCGGATGTCACGAGGAGTTCCGGAATGGTCCGGAGGTAAAGAATTTTATATAGGAAGTGTTGTTTCGGCCATCGGGAAAGTTTTGGGGTAACCCGGTATTGTACCGGGACCACCGGAAGGGTCCCGGGGGTCCACCGGGTGGGGCCACCTATCCCGGAGGGGCCCGTGGGCTGAAGTGGGAGGGGAACCAGCCCCTAGTGGGCTGGTGCGCCCCCCTCCCCCCTGGGCCCCGTCCTGCGCCTAGGGTTGGAAACCCTAGGTGGGGGGCGCGCCCCACTTGCCTTGGGGGGCACTCCACCCCCCCTGGCCGCCGCCCCCATAGGGAGATGGGATCTCCCAGGGCCGGCGCCCCCCCTAGGGGCCTATATAAAGGAGGGAAAGGGGGAGGGCAGCCGCACCCTGTGTCTTGGCGCCTCCCTCCCCCTGCTACACCTCTTCCTCCTCCGGCAGCAGCTTGGCGAAGCCCTGCCGGAGTCCTGCTGCATCCACCACCACGCCGTTGTGCTGCTGGATCTTCATCAACCTCTCCTTCCCCCTTGCTGGATCAAGAAGGAGGAGACATCATCCGCTCCGTACGTGTGTTGAACGCGGAGGTGCTGTCCGTTCGGCACTTGGTCATCGGTGATTTGGATCACGACGAGTACGACTCCATCATCACCGTTCTCTTGAATGCTTCCGCACGCGATCTACAAGTGGTATGTAGATGCAATCTCTCTCCTATCACTCGTTGCTTAGATGAACTCATAGATGGATCTTGGTGAAACCATAGGGAAAATTTTAATTTTCTGCAATGTTCCCCAACACCAACCGTTGATAGACTGCGGAATTCCTATATCTACCACCCCTCAAAATTTCAGCTCGATCCGACCGTCCAAACTCCTCGAACATTCCGATTAGTGCATCACATTTAAGATCTGTTTTTTGCGCGAAAACAAATCCGACCCGAGTTCGTCCTTTTTACGAATGGGATTTCGAACATCCTTTTTGAAGGAAGTTTTGTATGGGGTATTGTGTTTTGTTCCCGAACACATCCCGCTAACTTTAAAATCTTTTGAACATGATCTTCAACATCATGCTGGTGTTAAACCAGTCCGGCAATATTGCTCCACGGCTGCCGACCTGCGCTAGACACGTCGTCACTTTGTTGAGCCGAGTTCAACTTCTTCGGATCATCATCTCGGCAAGCCGAACAAGAGTCCGGCATCGCGAAGGATAAAACATGACCAACATTGCCGCCCCACAGATTACACGGAGCGGGCATACCGGCATCACCGCACGGTCGCTTCATCAAGCCGGCATCGACCAAGTCACGACCTGCATCGGCAGGGCTGCACTATTGCTTCTTCAAGATGGTGTCCATCATGCCGACCTACTTCGACACCTCGGCTGGACCGGGGGCTTCGTCATCTCTTCATCAACCTACTCCGGACACTTCGGCGTCGCTAGCCGACCAGCTCCGTCACGTTAGCTGGACCGAGGGCTTTGCCTCGGCGAGCCAACCTTTGCCAGCATTGCCATGCCGTCGTTTTATCGCCCATCAGGCAATGGGTGCGCGTATCGAGTCCCAATTTTGGGAATCACCTTCCTTCGGATTGCTACGACAAATAAACTAGGTGCTATTAATCCCAATATCTTTTGCTTGTTTGGGTTCATTTTTCCCAAGGAATTATTACTCTGGTTTGTCCATCATATGTACACAGGTCTATCAAATGGTGGCCGCATTAACGATAGTCGCATGGTGGTTCAGTCAGTTTCCGTACATAGTCCGGGAACGCCGCATCTCGAGCTTGGACCGACCTGTGAATTCAGGCTTTGTCACGCCTTTACCGCATCACGCCGACGCCCTGTATCGACATTGACTTCGGCGCCAGGCCATATTTCTTTTATTACTCACTTTGCATAAATTATTTATTATGCAACGATTTTTTTAATTATCATTATTACTATTATCTCCAGTTTGCACCATTTTTTGTGCACAGGAAAATGATCCGGGGACTTCGGCGTCACTCTGCCGGTCTGCATTGACCGTGCTATGTCACCACTTTGGCGTGTCGAGCTCTCCGCTCCGCCACCTCGGGACCGGCTCGGGGGATGGAACCTTGTCCCGTATCAAGCTCGGACCGCGTCATCAATACCGAACACATTAACCAGCTAAGTCGCTTTCATGCTCAAAGCTTTAATTTCTAACTTGTGTTTGGTTCGACCAAGCATCATACTTTTTTGGAAAAATCTTGCTTGTAAAAATTTTCTTGTCCAAACTTTGTTTGTGACGCATAAATTCAATACCCAATTCATTTGGGGGCTTCCTTCATGAAGCTTTTCCTCTTGCATATGATTATACTTGTACGGCTTCGTTCCTTGTTCGTGTATTACGCCACAATATGCACCATATTGACTTAAGTGATTTGCAAGATGGGTTGCCTCGCTCCTGTGTTTACCCCTACGTTCCCGATTGTTCGGCTAGGGAGTAAAGGGAGCACCTCTGCGATTGTCACGATCGGGTCATCCGAGCCGGACCTCAGACTGGGTGAAGCCGAAAGCTAGCGCTCTTATAGTTTTCAATGATGGTCGGCACACAACAGAACTCATGAGTCCAAAAAATCTGTTGCACAAGTTTCATAATAACAATGAGCACCGAAGAAAGGTATCGGTGGGGGTACTATTTTCTTCGAAGATGCTTCTTACACCTTGCAGTAATATAGCATAAGTTCTTTAAGCGCGCTTTGTCTGTTACAGCCTTATGGCCTGATTGCCTGGTTATTGGAAACACCGTCGATATTCTCGACAGATGGAGTACATAACACTTTTCGGTCCTTGGCCGAAGAGGGAGAAGTCGACGGTCGGTTAAGACGTGTTTAAAGTTCGGTTGAACATAGATATGATATAAGTACTTCGGTACATGCAATCATTCTTTTACCCAAGTCACTTGGGGGCTCTTAAATTTATATGAGCCGTTTTATGATAAGTGTTCTTCTTCTTAGTCGTTGCAAAGTTTTATTATTATTATTATTATCTATCACTCCTTTTTTCGACACGAGCGTGTGGTCACTAGCCGGGGAGCCTAATTTCTCTCTCAAAGCCGCTAGAGTTTAGTTTGCTAAACTGGCGTAATGAGAAGTACTCCGCCCTCGGGATAGGAGGTTGAAGACGTAGGCTGACCCGCTTGAAGTCTTGAGATAGGATGTATCATGTTAAAGCACGACAGAAGCACTTCTTTTGCTAAGGCCAATTTTTGGATTGGCACCGAACACTTGATCTTGTTCGGACGTCAAGTTTTTACTGACGTTTTTTGGTTTTCCAAGCTTATGGCACTTTTTAAACTATTTGTGTGTTTTCAGCACAAGTCTCGCAGTGCAACGCCGGATATTGCCATATATGCATCGGTTTCGAATTGTGTCTTCGGTCAATAGTTGGGTTGCCTGGCTCCTGTGCTTGCCTCCCATGTTCCGCTTTGTTCGGCTAGGTGTGCAAAGGGAGAACCACTGCGGTTGTGCTTCCAGCTCACATGGTTAAGCACCTCAGTGGAGAAAGCCGAAGACTGACTGTCATAATAAGCGTAAACTGGTCAGCGATCCGATGACGGTGTTAAATGACGGGCCATTCATAACAATGGCCTAAGTGTTTACGGCTTGACCTCGACTGTCGCCAAACACTACCGGGGGCTATTAACTGGCCTCCCAAACTAAATCCTCGATATTTTGCTCTTACATTGGAGCTGAGGTTTCATGATCATGCTTAGCATGACAACCCAAAGAAAGGAACCGATAGCGGGACTATTTTCTTTGGAAGACATTTCTTCTATTAAACAGTAATATAACATATCTCTCTGCGTACCTTTGTTTATAAAACCGTATGGCCATATTGCCTTGTTTGTTGTAAATCTTTGCCCTCATAAAGGCTTTACAAAGTAGGAGAAACACTCCTCGGCTATTGGCCGAGGAGGTGGAAGCCGATGGACGGTCAACAATGTTTTGTACAATACGGATCCGAGCATTAATGACGTAAAGTACTTGGATACATAGAGTCATTACACATAATTTGTGATTTTACTATGGATATCAATCCTTAATTCGGCCACCCGTGCCCGCATTAAGGCTCGGGGGCTACTGGGCTTCGGGCTTATTATTTACAAATATTAAAGGGGCACATCGATCCCCTGATCCGGTGTTGCCACCCAACCAGTGTCTTGGGGGCTACTGCATTGCCTGTCCAATGCAGAAAATTTTAAGTGTAATACAGTCTCCGAGGAGATTTTGATCCTCAGGTTGGTCGACCGCACCCAACCTGAGTCTTGAGGACTGAGCACGCCACTTTTTGTGTTCCGAAGTATTCTGCCGAGCTAGGACTTGATCCTCAGACTGATTTTGCAAATCAACCTGAGTCTCAGCGGCTACGGGGATCAGTGGTCTTATGTCATCCTTCATGTGCATCTCGGGTTTTAGAACAATAACCACCTTGAGGGCTACTGGCTATGTATCTCGGCAGAGAATAAATTGCACCAATCAAAAATATTGACAAAAATCGGCCCACATTCGGGGTGGTGGACCACCTCGGAAGCAGTCCGGCATAAAGCTCGGGCGCTAGTGGCTGGCTCCATAGAGGACATTTCTGACATTAAGCTCGGCTAAACTCCTTCAAACTTCTTTGAACCAAGGTGATTTACGACACCTCGGATACAGTCCGGTGTTGGAGCTCGGATACTTAGTCCGGCATTGGAGCTCGGATACATAGTCCGGTGTTGGAGCTCGGATACAGTCCGACGTTGGAGCTCGGATACATAGTCCGGCGTTAGAACTGGGAAGCAGTCCGGCATTGGTGCTCAGATGCAAAAGATACCTCGAATGCAGTCCGGTGTTGGAGCTCGGACGCAGGAGGACGCTGCCGCCCGGGAACAACTTCAAACCCGAGGTGTGGCATAAAAATAACAAGGCATTGATAAGGGCCGGAAACTTAAAGGGGCTCCTCGGATACCCGACGTGTAAACTCGTCGAATGCATTTCGGCGATCCTCAAGATCGAAGATGAGAAGATTTGTTGAACCAGTTTTCAAGCCCGATGACTGAAGATGAAGAACGGTTCGGAAGAATTGAGGCGCGTCCCTAAACTTGAAGACCGGTTCAGGGGGCTACTGACGGTGTCCTGGACTAGGGGGTACTCACCACATCATCTCCCGGTCTGTTAGATTGGGCCGAGGACCCCCATGGCCGTATACTCATGGACCCCCATGGAAGATTCCGCAAGACTTGGCAATCAAGACAAGGACTCCTCCCCACCGGCGTATTCGGCTAGGACTCTTGTTATCCTAGGCCTCTGGTGCATTATATAAACCAGGGCCAGGCTAGTCAATAGATGAGATATATACAACAATCATACCATAGGCTAGCTTCTAGGGTTTAGCCTCTCTGATCTCGTGGTAGATCAACTCGTGTACTACCCATATCATCAATATAAATCAAGCAGGAGTAGGGTTTTCCCTCCATCGAGAGGGCCCGAACTGAAGGAAATATGCCCTAGAGGCAATAATAAAGTTATTATTTATTTCCTTATTCCATGATAAATGTTTATTATTCATGCTAGAATTGTATTAACCGGAAACATAATACATGTGTGAATACATAGACAAACATAGTGTCACTAGTATGCCTCTACTTGACTAGCTCGTGAATCAAAGATGGTTAAGTTTCCTAGCCATGGACAAAAGAGTTGTCATTTGATTAACGGGATCACATCATTAGGAGAATGATGTGATTGACATGACCCATTCCGTTAGCCTAGCACTTGATCGTTTAGTATGTTGCTATTGCTTTCTTCATGACTTATACATGTTCCTGTAACTATGAGATTATGCAACTCCCGTTTACCGGAGGAACACTTTGGGTACTACCAAACGTCACAACGTAACTGGGTGATTATAAAGGAGTACTACAGGTGTCTCCGAAGGTACATGTTGGGTTGGCGTATTTCGAGATTAGGTTTTGTCACTCCGATTGTCGGAGAGGTATCTCTGGGCCCTCTCGGTAATGCACATCATTATAAGCCTTGCAAGCAATGTGATCAAATGAGTTGGTTACGGGATGATGCATTACGGAACGAGTAAAGAGACTTGCCGGTAACGAGATTGAACTAGGTATTGGATACCGACGATCAAATCTAGGGCAAGTAACATACCGATGACAAAGGGAACAACGTATGTTGTTATGCGGTTTGACCGATAAAGATCTTCGTAGAATATGTAGGAACCAATATGGGCATCCAGGTCCCGCTATGGTTATTGACCGAGAATGGTTCTAGGTCATGTCTACATAGTTCTCGAACCCGTAGGGTCCGCACGCTTAACGTTACGATGAAAGTTTTATTATGAGTTCATAAGTTTTGATGTACCGAAGTTTGTTCGGAGTCCCGGATGTGATCACGGACATGACGAGGAGTCTCGAAATGGTCGAGACATAAAGATTGATATATTGGAAGCCTATGTTTGGACATCGGAAAGGTTCCGGGTGAAATCGGGGTTTTACCGGAACACCGGGGGGTTACCGGAACCCTCCCGGGGGTTAATGGGCCTTAGTGGGCCATGAGGGAGAAGAGGAGGGCCGGCCAGGGCAGGCCGCGCACCCCCTCCCCCCTAGTCCGAATAGGACAAGGAAGGGGGGCGGCGCCCCCCTTTCCTCTTTCCCCTCCCCCCTTTCCTTCTCCACCAAGGCAAGAGGGGGGAGTCCTACTCCCGATGGGAGTAGGACTCCTCCAGGCGCACCCCAAGGGGGCCGGTCGCACCTCCCCCTCCCTCCTTTATATACGGGGGCAGGGGGCACCCCATAACACACAAGTTGATCTACGGATCGTTCCTTAGCCGTGTGCGGTGCC
>NC_041393.1:146490201-146505650 GCF_002162155.2 Triticum dicoccoides
GGTCATATCGTCGCGGAGTTTAGGCGAAGCCCTGCGCCGGTAGAGCATCATCATCGTCACCATGCCGTCATGCTGACGGAACTCATCCCCGAAGCTTTGCTGGATCGGAGCCCGGGGATCGTCATCGAGCTGAACGTGTGCTGAACTCGGAGGTGCCGTACGTTCGCTGCTTGGATCGGTCGGATCGTGAAGACGTACGACTACATCGACCATGTTGTCATAACGATTCCGCTTACGGTCTACGAGGGTACGTGGACGGACACTCTCCCCTCTCGTTGCTATGCCATCACCATGATCTTGCGTGTACGTAGGAAATTTTTTGAAATTACTACGTTCCCCAACAGTGGCATCCGAGCCTAGGTTTTATGCGTTGATGTTATATGCACGAGTAGAACACAAATGAGTTGTGGGCGATACAAGTCATACTGCTTACCAGCATGTCATACTTTGGTTCGGCGGTATTGTGAGATGAAGCGGCCCGGACCGACATTACGCATACGCTTACGCGAGACTGGTTTCACCGTTACGAGCACTTGTGCTTAAAGGTGACTGGCGGGTGTCTGTCTCTCTCACTTTAGCTGAATCGAGTGTGGCTACGCCCGGTCCTTGCGAAGGTTAAAACAGCACCAACTTGACGAACTATCGTTGTGGTTTTTATGCGTAGGTAAGAACGGTTCTTGCTAAAGCCCGTAGCAGCCACGTAAAATTTGCAACAACAAAGTAGAGGACGTCTAACTTGTTTTTGCAGGGCATGTTGTGATGTGATATGGTCAAGATGTGATGAGATATAAGTTGTTGTATGATATGATCATGTTTTGTTGAAATTATCGGCAACTGGCAGAAGCCCTATGGTTGTCTCTTTGTTGCATAAGATGCAAGTGCCAAATAATTGCTTTACTTTATCGCTATGCGATAGCAATAGTTGCAAGAGCAATAGTTGGCGAGACGACCATGTGACGACTCATTGATATAGATCAAGATGATGAAGATCATGGTGTCGTGCCGGTAACGATAGAGATCATGACAGTACTTTGGAGATGGAGATTAAAGGTGCAAGATGATCATGGCCATATCATGTCACATATTTTGATTGCATATGATGTTTATCTATTATACATCTTATTCTGTTTGACGGTAGCATTTTAAGATAATCTCTCACTAATTATCAAGAAGTGTTCTCCCTGAGTATGCACCGTTGCGAAAGTTCTTCGTGCTGAGACACCACGTGATGATCGGGTGTGATAGGCTCTACGTTCAAATACAACGGGTGCAAAACAGTTGCACACGCGGAATACTCGGGTTAAACTTGACGAGCCTAGCATATACAGATATGGCCTCGGAACACGGAGACCGAAAGGACGAGCGTGAATCATAAGTAGATATGATCAACATAATGATATTCACCGTTGAAACTACTCCATCTCACGTGACGATCGGACATGGTGTAGTTGATATGGATCACGTAATCACTTAGAGGATTAGAGGGATGTCTATCTAAGTGGGAGTTCTTAAGTAATATGATTAATTGAACTTTAATTTATCATGAACTTAGTCCTGGTAGTATTTTGCAAATTATGTTGTAGATCAATAGCTTGCGTTGTTGCTTTCATATATTTATTTTGATATGTTCCTAGAGAAAATTGTGTTGAAAGATTTTAGTAGCAATGATGCGGATTGGATCCGTGATCTGAGGTTTATCCTCATTGCTGCATAGAAGAATTATGTCCTTAATGTACCGCTAGGTGACAGACCTATTGCAGGAGCAGACGCAGACGTTATGAACGTTTGGCTAGCTCAATATGATGACTACTTGATAGTTTAGTGCACCATGCTTAACGTCTTAGAATCGGGACTTCAAAGACGTTTTGAACGTCATGGACCATATGAGATGTTCCAGGAATTGAAGTTAATATTTCAAGCAAATACCCGAGTTGAGAGATATGAAGTCTCCAACAAGTTCTATAGCTAAAAGATGGAGGAGAATCGCTCAACTAATGAGCATGTGCTCAGATTGTCTGGGTACTACAATCGCTTGAATCATGTGGGAGTTAATCTTCCAGATAAGATAGTGATTGACAGAATTCTCTAGTCACCACCACCAAGTTAGTAGAACTTCGTGATGAACTATAATGCAAGGGATGACGAAAACGATTCCCGAGCTCTTCGTGATGCTGAAATCGACGAAGGTAGAAATCAAGAAAGAGCATCAAGTGTTGATGATTGACAAGACCACTAGTTTCAAGAAAAGGGCAAAGGGAAAGAAAGGGAACTTCAAGCAGAATGGCAAGCAAGTTGGCACTCCCGCGAAGAAGCCCAAAGCTGGACCAAAGCCTGAAACTGAGTGATTATACTGCAAAGGAAATGGTCACTAGAAGCGGAAATGCCTTGAATATTTGGTGGATAAGAAGGATGGCAAAGTGAACAAGGGTATATTTGATATACATGTTATTGATGTGTACCTTACTAGTGTTTATAGTAACCCCTGAGTATTTGATACTTGTTCGGTTGCTAAGATTAGTAACTCGAAACAGGAGTTACAGAATAAACAGAAACTAGTTGAGGGTGAAGTGACGATGTGTGTTGGAAGTGGTTCCAAGATTGATATGATCATCATCGCACACTCCCTATACTTTCGGGATTAGTGTTAAACCTAAATAAATGTTATTTGGCGTTTGCGTTGAGCATGAATATGATTTGATCATGTTTATTGCAATACGGTTATTCATTTAAAATCAGAGAATAATTGTTGTTCTGTTTAAATGAATAAAACCTTTGATGGTCATACACCCAATGAAAATAGTTTGTTGGATCTCGGTCATAGTGATACACATATTCATAATATTGATGCCAAAAGATGCAAAGTTGATAATGATAAGTGCAACTTATTTGTGGCACTGCCATTTGGGTCATATCGGTGTAAAGTGCATGAAGAAACTCCATAAAGATGGATTTTCGGAATCACTTGGTTATGAATCATTTGATGCTTGCGAACCATGCCTTTTGGGCAAGATGACTAAAACTCCGTTCTCTGGAACAATGGAACAAGCTACTGACTTATTGGAAATAATACATACCGATGTATGCGATCCAATGAGTGTTGATGCTCGTGGCAAGTATCGTTATTTTCTGACCTTCACAAAATGATTTGAGCAGATATGGGTATATCTACTTGATGAAGCATAAGTCTGAAATAGTTGAAAGGTTCAAAGAATTTCAGAGTGAAGTAGAAAATCATCGTAAAAAGAAAATAAAGTTTCTGCGATCTGATCGTGGAGATGAATATTTGAGTTACGAGTTTGGTCTTCAATTAAAACAATGTGGAATAGTTTCAAAAACTCACGCCACCTGGAACACCACAATGTAATGGTGTGTCCGAAAGTCGTAATCGTACTTTACTAGATATGGTGCGATCTATGATATCTCTTATCAGTTTACCACTATTGTTTTGGGGTTATGCATTAGAGACAGCTGCATTCACGTTTAATAGGGCACCATCTAAATCCGTTGAGACGACACCGTATGAACTATGGTTTAGCAGTAAACCTAAGCTGTCGTTTCTTAAAGTTTGGAGTTGCGATACTTATATGAAAAAGGTTTTCAACTTGATTAGCTCGAACCCAAATCGGAGAAGTGCGTCTTCATAGAATACCCAAAAGAAACTGTTGGGTACACCTTCTATCACAGATCCTAAGGAAAAACATTCGTTAACAAGAATGGATCCTTTCTAGAGAAGAAGTTTCTCTCGAAAGAAGTGAGTGGGAGGAAAGTAGAACTTGATGAGGTAACTGTACCTGCTCCCTTATTGGAAATTAGTTCATCACAGAGATCTGTTCCTGTGACTACTACACCAATTAGTGAGGAAGTTAATGATGATGATCATGAAACTTCAAATTAAGTTACTACAGAACCTTGTAGGTCTTCCAGAGTAAGATCCGCACCAGAGTGGTACGGTAATCCTGTTCTGGAAGTCATGTTACTAGACCATGATGAACCTACGAACTATGAGGAAGCGATGATGAGCCCAGATTCCACGAAATGGCTTGAGTCCATAAAATCTGAGATATGGTCCATGTATGAGAACAAAGTATGGACTTTGATTGACTTGCTCGATGATCAGCAAGCCATGTTAAATAAATGGATCTTCAAGAGGAAGATGGACATTGATAGTAGTGTTACTATCTACTAAGCTCGACTTGTTGGGAGATGTTTTCAACAAGTTCAAGGTGTTGAATACGATGAGATTTTCTCACTCGTATCGAAGCTTAAGTCTGTCTGAATCATGTTAGCAATTGACACATTTTATGAAATCTGGCAAATGGATGTCAAAAATGCATTCCTTAATGGATTTATTAAAGAAGAGTTGTATATGATGCAACCAGAAAGTTTTTGTCAATCCTAAAGATGCTAACAAAGTGTGCAAGCTCCAGCAATCCATCAATGGACTGGTGCAAGCATCTCAGAGTTGGAATATACGCTTTGATGAGTTGATCAAAGCATATGGTTTTATAGAAACTTTTGAAGAAGCCTGTATTTACAAGAAAGTGAGTGGGAGCTCTGTAGCATTTCTAATATTATATGTGGATGACATATTGTTAATTGGAAATGATATGGAAATTCTGGATAGCATGAAAAGATACTTATATAAGAGTTTTTCAAAGCAAGACCTCGGTGAAGCTGCTTACACATTGAGCATCAAGATCTATATAGATAGATCAAGACGCTTGATAAGATTTTTCAATGAGTACATACCTTGATAAATTTTTGAAATAGTTCAAAATGGAACAGTCAAAGAAGGAGTTCTTGCCTGTGTTGCAAGGTGTGAAGTTGAGTAAGACTCAAGACCCGACCATGGCAGAAAATAGAAAGAGAATGAAAAGTCATTCCCTGTGCCTCAGTCATAGGTTCTATAAAGTATGCTATGCTGTGAACCAGACCTATTGTATACCTTGCTCTGTGTTTGGCAAAGGAATACAATTTTGATCTAATAAGTAGATCACTGGACATGGGTCAAGAATATCCTTAGTGAGGACTAAGGAGATGTTTCTCGATTATGGAGGTGATAAAAGAGCCCGTCGTAAAAGTTACAACGATGCAAGCTTTTACACCAATCCAGATGACTCTAAGTCTCAATCTGGATACATATTGAAAGTGGGAACAATTAGCTAGAGTAGCTCCGTGCAGAGCATTGTGGACATAGAATATTTGCGAAATACATACGGCTCTGAATATGACAGACCCGTTGACTAACCTTCTCTCACGAGCAAAACATGATCATACCTTAGTACTCTTTTGGGTGTTAATCACATAGCAATGTGAACTAGATTATTGACTCTAGTAAACCCTTTGGGTGTTGATCACATGATGATGTGAACTATGGGTATTAATCACATGCAGATGTGAATATTGGTGTTAAATCACATAGCGATGTGAACTAGATTATTGACTCTAGTGCAAGTGGGAGACTGAAGGAAATATGCCCTAGAGGCAATAATAAAGTTATTATTTATTTCCTTATTCCATGATAAATGTTTATTATTCATGCTAGAATTGTATTAACCGGAAACATAATACATGTGTGAATACATAGACAAACATAGTGTCACTAGTATGCCTCTACTTGACTAGCTCGTGAATCAAAGATGGTTAAGTTTCCTAGCCATGGACAAAAGAGTTGTCATTTGATTAACGGGATCACATCATTAGGAGAATGATGTAATTGACATGACCCATTCCGTTAGCCTAGCACTTGATCGTTTAGTATGTTGCTATTGCTTTCTTCATGACTTATACATGTTCCTGTAACTATGAGATTATGCAACTCCCGTTTACCGGAGGAACACTTTGGGTACTACCAAACGTCACAACGTAACTGGGTGATTATAAAGGAGTACTACAGGTGTCTCCGAAGGTACATGTTGGGTTGGCGTATTTCGAGATTAGGTTTTGTCACTCCGATTGTCGGAGAGGTATCTCTGGGCCCTCTCGGTAATGCACATCATTATAAGCCTTGCAAGCAATGTGATCAAATGAGTTGGTTACGGGATGATGCATTACGGAACGAGTAAAGAGACTTGCCGGTAACGAGATTGAACTAGGTATTGGATACCGACGATCAAATCTCGGGCAAGTAACATACCGATGACAAAGGGAACAACGTATGTTGTTATGCGGTTTGACCGATAAAGATCTTCGTAGAATGTGTAGGAACCAATATGGGCATCCAGGTCCCGCTATTGGTTATTGACCGAGAATGGTTCTAGGTCTTGTCTACATAGTTCTCGAACCCGTAGGGTCCGCATGCTTAACGTTACGATGACAGTTTTATTATGAGTTCATAAGTTTTGATGTACCAAAGTTTGTTCGGAGTCGCGGATGTGATCACTGACATGACGAGGAGTCTCGAAATGGTCGAGACATAAAGATTGATATATTGGAAGCCTATGTTTGGACATCGGAAAGGTTCCGGGTGAAATCAGGGTTTTACCGGAACACCGGGGGGTTACCGGAACCCTCCAGGGGGTTAATGGGCCTTAGTGGGCCATGAGGGAGAAGAGGAGGGCCGGCCAGGGCAGGCCGCGCGCCCCCTCCCCCCCCCCTAGTCCGAATAGGACAAGGAAGGGGGGGCGGCGCCCCCCTTTCCTCTTTCCCCTCCCCCCTTTCCTTCTCCACCAAGGCAAGAAGGGGGAGTCCTACTCCCGGTGGGAGTAGGACTCCTCCAGGCGCACCCCAAGGGGGCCGGCCGCACCTCCCCCTCCCTCCTTTATATACGGGGGCAGGGGGCACCCCATAACACACAAGTTGATCTACGGATCGTTCCTTAGCCGTGTGCGGTGCCCCCTCCACCATATTCCACCTTGGTCATATCGTCACGGAGTTTAGGCGAAGCCCTGCGCCGGTAGAGCATCATCATCGTCACCACGCCGTCGTGCTGACGGAACTCATCCCCGAAGCTTTGCTGGATCGGAGCCCGGGGATCGTTATCGAGCTGAACGTGTGCTGAACTCGGAGGTGCCGTACGTTCGGTGCTTGGATCAGTCGGATCGTGAAGACGTACGACTACATCAACCGCATTGTCATAACGCTTCCGCTTACGGTCTACGAGGGTACGTGGACGGACACTCTCCCCTCTCATTGCTATGCCATCGCCAAGATCTTGCGTGTACGTAGGAAATTTTTTGAAATTACTATGTTTTCCAACAGTGGTATCAGAGCCTAGGTTTTATGCGTTGATGTTATATGCACGAGTAGAACACAAGTGAGTTGTGGGCGATATAAGTCATACTGCTTACCAGCATGTCATACTTTGGTTCAGCGGCATTGTGAGATGAAGCTGCCCGGACCGACATTACGCGTACGCTTACGCGAGACTGTTTCACCGCTACGAGCACTCGTTGCTTAAAGGTGACCAGCGGGTGTCTGTCCCTCTCACTTTAGTTGACCGAGTGTGGCTATGCCCGGTCCTTGCGAAGGTTAAAACAGCACCAACTTGACAAACTATCGTTGTGGTTTTGATGCGTAGGTAAGAACGGTTCTTGCTAAGCCCGTAGCAGCCACGTAAAAATTGCAACAACAAAGTAGAGGACGTCTAACTTGTTTTTGCAGGGCATGTTGTGATGTGATATGGTCAAGACATGATGCTATATTTTATTGTATGAGATGATCATGTTTTGTAACAGAAGTTATCGGCAACTGGCAGGAGCCATATGGTTGTCGCTTTATTGTATGAAATGCAAACGCCCTGTAATTGCTTTACTTTATCACTAAGCGGTAGCGATAGTCGTAGAAGCAATAGATGGCGTAACGACAACGATGCTACGATGGAGATCAAGGTGTCGCGCCGGTGACGATGGTGATCACGACGGTGCTTCGAAGATGGAGATCACAAGCACAAGATGATGATGGCCATATCATATCACTTAAATTGATTGCATGTGATGTTTATCCTTTATGCATCTTATCTTGCTTTGATTGACGGTAGCATTTTAAGATGATCTCTCACTAATTATCAAGAAGTGTTCTCCCTGAGTATGCACCATTGCGAAAGTTCTTCGTGCTGAGACACCACGTGATGATCGGGTGTGATAGGCTCTACGTTCAAATACAACGGGTGCAAAACAGTTGCACACGCGGAATACTCGGGTTAAACTTGACGAGCCTAGCATATACAGATATGTCCTCGGAACACGGAGACCGAAAGGTCGAGCGTGAATCATATAGTAGATATGATCAACATAATGATGTTCACCATTGAAACTACTCCATCTCACGTGATGATCGGACATGGTTTAGTTGATTTGGATCACGTGATCACTTAGATGACTAGAGAGATGTCTGTCTAAGTGGGAGTTCTTAAGTAATATGATTAATTGAACTTGAATTTATCATGAACTTAGTCCTGGTAGTATTTTGCAAATTGTGTTATAGATCAATAGCTCGTGTTGTTGCTTCCCTATGTTTTTGCTTCCCTATGTTTTTATATGTGTTCCTAGAGAAAACTATGTTGAAAAATGTTAGTAGCAATGATGCGGACTTGGTCCGTGATCTGAGGTTTATCCTCATTGCTGCATAGAAGAATTATGTCCTTGATGCACCGCTAGGTGACAGACCTATTGCAGGAGCAGATGTAGACGTTATGAACGTTTGGCTAGCTCAATATGATGACTACTTGATAGTTTAGTGCACCATGCTTAACGGCTTAGAATCGGGACTTCAAAGATGTTTTGAACGTCATGGACCATATGAGATGTTCCAGGAATTGAAGTTAATATTTCAAGAAAATACCCGAGTTGAGAGATATGAAGTCTCCAACAAGTTCTATTGCTAAAAGATGGAGGAGAATCGCTCAACTAGTGAGCATGTGCTCAGATTGTCTGAGTACTTCAATCGCTTGAATCAAGTGGGAGTTAATCTTCCAGATAAGATAGTGATTGTCAGAATTCTCTAGTCACCATCACCAAGTTAGTAGAACTTTGTGATGAACTATAGTATGCAAGGGATGACGAAAACGATTCCAAGCTCTTCGTGATGTTGAAATCAACGAAGGTAGAAATCAAGAAAGAGCATCAAGTGTTGATGATTGACAAGACCACTAGTTTCAAGAAAAGGGCAAAGGGAAAGAAAGGGAACTTCAAGTAGAATGACAAGCAAGTTTTCAGTCCCGCGAAGAAGCCCAAAGCTGGACCAAAGCCTGAAACTGAGTGATTATACTACAAAGGAAATGGTCACTAGAAGCGGAAATGCCTTGAATATTTGGTGGATAAGAAGGATGGCAAAGTGAACTAGGGTATATTTGATATACATGTTATTGATGTGTACCTTACTAGTGTTTATAGTAAACCCTGAGTATTTGATACTTGTTCGGTTGCTAAGATTAGTAACTCAAAACAGGAGTTACAGAATAAACAGAAACTAGTTGAGGGTGATGTGATGATGTGTGTTGGAAGTGGTTCCAAGATTGATATGATCATCATCGCACACTCCCTATACTTTCGGGATTAGTGTTGAACCTAAATAAATGTTATTGGTGTTTGCGTTGAGCATGAATATGATTTGATCATGTTTATTGCAATACGGTTATTCATTTAAAGTCAGAGAATAATTGTTGTTCTGTTTACATGAATAAGACCTTCGATGGTCATACACCCAATGAACATAGTTTGTTGGATGTCGATCGTAGTGATACACATATTCATAATATTGATGCCAAAAGATGAAAAGTTAATAATGATAGTGCAACTTATTTGTGGCACTGCCGTTTGGGTCATATCGGTGTAAAGCGCATGAAGAAACTCCATAAAGATGGATTTTCGGAATCACTTGGTTATGAATCATTTGATGCTTGCGAACCGTGCCTTTTGGGCAAGATGACTAAAAACTCCGTTCTCCGGAACAATGGAACAAGCTACTGACTTATTGGAAATAATACATACCGATGTATGTGATCCAATGAGTGTTGATGCTCGTGGCAAGTATCGTTATTTTCTAACCTTTACAGATGATTTGAGCAGATATGGGTATATCTACTTGATGAAACATAAGTCTGAAATAGTTGAAAAGTTCAAAGAATTTCAGAGTAAAGTGGAAAATTCATCGTAACAAGAAAAATAAAGTTTCTATGATCTGATCATGGAGACGAATATTTGAGTTACGAGTTTGGTCTTCAATTAAAACAATGTGGAATAGTTTCACAGCTCACGCCACCTGGAACACCACAAAGTTATGGTATGTCCGAACGTCGTAACCGCACTTTATTGGATATGGTGCGATCTATGATGTCTCTTACTGATTTACCATTATTGTTTTGGGGTTATGCATTAGAGACAACTGCATTCACGTTAAAACGGCACCATCTATATCCGTTGAGACGACATTGTATAAACTATGGTTTAGCAGTAAACCTAAGCTGTCGTTTCTTAAAGTTTGGAGTTGCGATGCTTATATGAAAAAGGTTTTCAACCTGATAAGCTCGAACCCAAATCAGAGAAGTGCGTCTTCATAGAATACCCAAAGGAAACTGTTGGGTACTCCTTCTATCACAAATCCAAAGGCAAAACATTCGTTGCTAAGAATGGATCCTTTCTAGAGAAGGAGTTTCTCTCAAAAGAAGTGAGTGGGAGGAAAGTAGAACTTGATGAGGTAACTGTACCTGCTCCCTTATTGGAAAGTAGTTCATCACATAAATCTGTTCCTGTGACTACTACACCAATTAGTGAGGAAGTTAATGATGATGATCATGAAACTTCAGATTAAGTTACTACAGAACCTCGTAGGTCTTCCAGAGTAAGATCCGCACCAGAGTGGTATGGTAATCCTGTTCTGGAAGTTATGTTACTAGACCATAACAAACCTACGAACTATAAAGAAGCGATGATGAGCCCAGATTCCACGAAATGGCTTGAGGCCATAAAATCTGAGATGTGATCCATGTATGAGAACAAAGTATGGACTTTGATTGACTTGCTCGATGATCAGCAAGCCTTGTTAAATAAATGGATCTTCAAGAGGAAGATAGACATTGATAGTAGTGTTACTATCTACTAAGCTCGACTTGTTACGAAATGTTTTCAACAAGTTCAAGGTGTTGAATACGATGAGATTTTCTCACTCGTATCGAAGCTTAAGTCTGTCTGAATCATGTTAGCAATTGCCACATTTTATGAAATCTGGCAAATGGATGTCAAAACTGCATTCCTTAATGGATTTATTAAAGAAGAGTTGTATATGATGCAACCAGAAAGTTTTTGTCAATCCTAAAGATGCTAACAAAGTGTGCAAGCTCCAGCAATCCATCTACTTTTAAAAGGATCCGGGTTCCATTGCCTACCCGGGGTTCATCCCCCTGATAGGGGTAGGGACCTTCTTATACTGCCTTTCCAAAGAGTCCACCTCATATACAAATAAGATTCCTAGTCTTTTTCCACTAGTTTCCGCGATAGAGCAGATGAAATTACAACCATGATCTAATTTGTTTGTTAACAGATTCCACCTGTTATGTCCCCAGAGCACGCGCTTGTGAGCAACACACCATAATAGAGTGTAAATTCTTCTAATTATGTAGATCAAATTTGGGTTGTAATCTAACTATATGATCTAGTTCCTTCCCATTATCAGTGTACCTGGGGAGTCCTTCCAATATACATATTATATTGTTTCCACTGATATTCAACCAGCTTACTAAAGCATATATTACTTAAGTATGTTCCAGCAAGTAATAATTTCATGCTAAACATATAGAACAATTCCATGTGTAAAAATACATTTATAATTTCATAGTAAGGTATTCCAAATATTAATGATTACAAGTAATTTGAATATTGTTGCAGGATACATAATTCCAACATCCACCTCTTCCATGTGGTAAGGACCCGCCTGGTATACTATCTTGCCAAACTTCTCGAGCATGGAGTGTACAAAAGTTACTAGCATTGTTGGAAATATGCCCTAGAGGTAATAATAAAGATGTTATTATCATATTTCCTTATTGATGATAAATGTTTATTATCCACGCTATAATTTTATTGATCGGAACTTAAATACATGTGTGGATATATAAATGAATACATTGCCCCTAGTGAGCCTCTACTAGACTAGCTCATTAATCAAAGATGGTTAAGATTTACTAACCATGGAAATGAGTTGTTGATAATGGGATCACATCATTAGGAGAGTGATGTGATAGGCAGACCCAACTGTAAGCTTACCATCAAATCGTATCACTTACTTTAATTGCTACAACTTTCTTCATGTCAAGTATTGTTCCTTAGACCATGAGGTCATGCCACTCCCAAATACCAAAAGAATACTTGGTGGGTTATCAACCACCACTTTGTAATTGGGTGATCACAAAGGTGCTCTACATGTATCTCAGAAAGTGTTTGTTGGGTTGCATGGGTCGAGACTAGGATTTGTTGCTCCGTGTGACGGAGGGATATCTTTGGGCGCTCTTGGTAATACAACATCGTGAATAGCTTGCAAACATATGAATAATGAGTTTAGTCACGATGATCTTGTACTATGGACCGAGTAAAGAGACTTGTTGGTAACAAGATTGAACTAGGTATGGCGATATCAATGATCAAATCTCGGGCAAGTAACATATCACCAGAGAAAGGTAATTATATACGGGATTAACCGAATCCTCAACATCGTGGTTCAAATGATAAAGATCTTCGTTGAATATGTAGGAGTCAGTATGGGCATTCAAGTCCCGCAATTGATTATTGATCGGAGAGGAGTCTCGATCATGTCTGCATGTTCTCGAACCCATAGGGTCACACATTTAACATTCGGTAATGCTAGGGTAGTATTGGGATATTCATATGGTGAAGTCTGAAAGTAGTTCGCAGTCCTGGATGGGATCTGAGACATCATGAGGAGCTCCAAAATGGTCCGGAGGTATAGATTTATATCTGGGAAGTCATATTCAAGGTTCTGGAAAATGTTCGGGGTTTTTCGGTATTATATCGGGAAGGTTCTGGAAGGTTCTAGAGTGGGGCCCACCTGCATGGGGGCCACATGAACATGGGTAGTGGGGCAAGGCCCCACATCTCTCTAAAAAGGGGATAGCGATTGGTGGGGAAGGAAAGGAGAGAATTTTGTTCCCCCCTTTGACCAACAACCCTAGAGGCTTGGGGAGCAAGCCTTCCAGCCCCCCACGCTTATATAAAGGGAGGAAGCGCAGGGGGCGCTCCCTTCCACCCTTGGCCGCTGTCGGTGTCAAAACCAACAGATCTCGGGTAGGGGGGCCCAAGTTGTACATCTGAGGACCAATGGTAACTATGTACAAGGGACACAGTGTTTACCCAGGTTCAGGCCCTCTTAATGCAGGTAAAACCCTACTCCTGCTTGATTATATTCGAGGGTATGGGGGTTACAAGAGTTGATCTACCTCGAGATCGATTCGGCTAACCCTAGAGTAGCTAGCCTAGCAATGTTGTGATCCTACCTCCGATCTACCCTCCGGTTTATATAGACACCGGAGGGGCTTAGGGTTGTACAAAGTCGGTTTTACAAAAAGGAATAACATATCCGGACACCTGTACTTGCCATCCACGCATACAGGAGTCCCCACCGAACATGAGAGGTGATCTTCTGCCTTGTATCTTGACAGCCCATCAGTCCGGCCCACATCGACAGACCGGTCGCCCGAGGACCCCCTAGTCCAGGACTCCCACAGTAGCCCCTAAACCTTTCTTCAATGAAGATATATTCAGCGTTCAGATTGTCTGTGGCATTGCAAGGCGGGTTCCTTGAAGAATACACATCGGCTTTCTTCTGTAAAAGAATTATATCCGGCTTTTCATAATGAACACAACCCTTAGCCGCGAAGGAAGGATATAAAAAATGAGAACATTGTCTTTTACTGACAAATTTTTCGACAAAGCGTCAGACTTGACCCTTCGGCATTTTGAACCGTTTTCACACCCCGCATTCCGTGTTTCGAGGCCACGCCTCATTTGCACGTCCTGTCAAAATAGATATCGTGCCCACTTAATATGGGATTGCACATCAATGGCATTTGGGTAATCCAACTTATTGCGGTGCATACCCACATTGGGAGCAGGCGAGGTTTTAAGGCTAGTGTGGCGGGTGCTCGGTATTCATGGCCTATATAAGCGGATAAAGATCCACCTTTTCTACCACACGCCTTCTTCCTTCCTCACCCTTCCCATCTTCGAGCTCTAGCACCCATGCTTCGGTCTTCCCCACCGTCATGTCCGGATCTGGTTCCCAAGGCAAGTGGATGGCCTCCTCCGTGAAGGATAAGGACATCAAGGAGCTCCGGGAAGCGGGGTACCTGAGTGCGGACGTTGCGCACAGGATCCCTGCCAAGAAGCAGGTCATCCCCACTCTGGAGCCCGGCGAAAGGGTGGTATTTATCCCCCACTTCCTCCGCGGACTAGGGTTTCCACTTGACCCTTTTGTCCGCGGCCTCATGTTCTATTATGGGCTAGATTTCCATGATCTAGCCCCAAAATCCTTCCTCCACATCTCGGCGTTTATCGTCGTGTGTGAGACGCTCCTCCATATCCCCCTCCCACTTTGGCTTATGGCTCAAAGTCTTCAACGTGAAGCCAAAATTGGTTGACGGACAGCACACAGATTGCGGAGGTGCTATGGTGAGCAAACTCCCCAACGTCACCTGGCCCATAGGGGCCTTCGTGGAAACTGTCAAGATGTAACGCCCCGGATTTGATGTGCCAGGTGTCTGCCAGTTATTCGCCGTCATTGCCATGTCATTTGCTTGCGTGTTGAATTTTATCTTGTCATCATGTGCATTGCATTGCATACGTGTTCGTCTCATGCATCCGAGCCTTTTCTCCGTTGTCCGTTTTGCGATCCGGCACTCCTATGCCCTCTAGCGTTCCCCTTTTGTCTCCTGTTGTGTGTGGATGTTAAACGTTCTCGGAATGGCCCGAGTCTTGCCAAGCGGCCTTGTTATAGCACCGGTAGACCGCCTGTCAAGTTTCGTGCCATTTGGAGGTCGTTTGGTACTCCAACGGTTAACCGGGTAACCGTAAAGCCCCTCTCTCTTTGCAGCCCAACACCCCTTCCAAAGTGGCCCAAAACCCATCTAACTCCCCTCCATGCTCTCAGTCGTTCGA
The DNA here is from genome assembly GCF_002162155.2 of Triticum dicoccoides. Lineage (NCBI taxonomy): Eukaryota > Viridiplantae > Streptophyta > Magnoliopsida > Poales > Poaceae > Triticum > Triticum dicoccoides. The sequence continues at coordinate 146,505,306 of NC_041393.1, forward strand.
TCACGATAGTGTGGGCGAAAACCGCTCCTCATTTGGACGCTCCTAGCTCCCTCTACCTATAAAACTAGACCTCCCCCGAAATTTTCGGGTCATTCTACCCCAAACCCTAGATTTTTCCCCTCCACGCGCGCCGGACATGTCCATCCCTGGCCGGACGCGTCCGCCGCCGCGCCCCGTCCAATCGGAGGCCGCCACGTGGCACGCCACCGCTTCCCCCGCCGAGCCCCGGGTCGGGCCCTCCCGGCCCATCCGGCCGCGCCGCCGCCCCGTGCCCTGCGGCCCGCGTCGCCCGGCGCCGCCGCGTCCCCGCCCGCCGACGCGCCGCCGCCGCTCCGTCCCGGCGCC
>NC_041393.1:146506157-146513347 GCF_002162155.2 Triticum dicoccoides
CCCCCGCGCGCCCCGCTCCCCTCCGCCATCCGGGTCGCCTGCTCGCCGGTGTCGCGCCGCCCATCGCCGCCCGGTGGCCGGATCCCGCGCCCTCGCCGCCCCCGTGTCTCTCCGGCCTGGATCCGGCGAGATCCGGCCGAGAGCGCCCCGGGCCCTTCTTCCCCGACCCCAACTTCGCCTGCTCCGGCCGTCCCCTTCTTCCCCGAGCTACTCCGGTGAGCTCTCCGGCGAGATCCCGGCCGCGTTGACTTTTTCCCCGAGGTGCTAAATCTGCTAAGTCCCCAATCTGCAGTAATTTTCATGCCATGTTCATTGCATCGTATCTCTGCATCTGTAGCTCGTTTCGTGCGTGTAATATGTCAAATTGTTCGCCTCAACGAGTACATCATTTCATTCCATTGCATCATATTCATTTGAGGTCATCTAGATGCCTGAATCTTCGTTGCAAGAGTGCTTCATAATGTTTTCTGCAGTCTGTTATTAGAAAGAGCTCATTTGTCATTTTTGCCATGATTGATGTGTGCATCCTATGAGGTTGATGTCTACATGTGTTTTCAACTATGCCATGTCTTCTTTACAGAGGTGTTTGCCATGCATTTTTGTGCTCAATGTGGTGACTAGCACATAAGCATGCAAACTAGGCATCGTGATGTTGCTGATTTTAGTCCCTGTTCTGCTGTTATTTTGATGCCATGTAAACATGTTGCTACAGAGAGATCCATGTATATTTTGAGATACTTCAGTAAGGGTGTTTTGAACATGTGGTTATTGTCTATCCATCCCTGCCCTCGGTTGCAATTATGGAGTAGTCTAGCATGTTATTTTCGTGCTCTACTTTTGCTTCAAAATGTTTCCTCACAGATTATTTACGTGTTATTCAATTTGGCCAAGGTTGCTATAGTTGATCCTTGCATGCTATGAACTTGTTCTTGCCTTGGTTGGTTACATAAACATGTCTTCTTGATGATGCTATGCTTATCTTGTCATGCAATGACTTGTGGTGAGTGAATCGAGCTTGTTAAGTAGTGTACTTGATGTTGCTGTTTTGCTAGGCTGAATCTGTTATTTTGTGATGCTATATAAACATGTTGCTACTAATCATTCTATGCATAATCTGGAGATGATCACTAAATATGTTTTGATCTACATGTCATCCTCTAACCATACATGCCCCTGGTTGCATTTATAGCTTGCTGTAGCTTGTTCATATCTTGCTCCAAAGTTGCTTCATAATGTTGCTGTCAGCCTGTTAACATTAAGTTCACTTGTTGTCATGTGTTTTCCTAGTGTTCCATGTACCCTATGAACTTGTTATTGCCATGATTAGCTTTACAAACATGCCTTCTTACTGTTGGTTGCCTTGACATGACATGTATTGCTCTGTAGTGAGTTTCACAAGCTCATCTACATGCCTTCATAATTCTGTTTCTGCCATGTATGAATCTGTATTATAACTTGCCATGTTTACGTGGGTGCCATCATATTTTCTGATCCTATTTGGCTTATGGTCAGTAAGGGACTTTTGATCTATGCATTTAGTAGATTCATGCCATGCCTTTGTTTGCCATGATAAGTTCCTGTAACATATTGTTTGATAGCTCTAAACATTGCATCGTGATGTTATTTTCTGCAAAGTCTGAAATTGTTATAACTTGCAATCTTACCATGTGTGTTTGAGCATGTTCTAGTGATTTCTAGAGATAGCTCAGTGTTCATGTTTTGTTATGCTTTACCTGTACATCATGTCCATGCCTTTTTTTATCATGTTGGGGTGCTGTAGCATGTTGTTTTGATGCTTGCAATATGCCTAGTTGCTGTTTTGGACAGCTTGTCCTTTAAACTTGTATAGAGTGTGTGTGTTGAACCGTTGCTCCGTTTTGAGTGTGCTCTGTATGAAACTTCCTTAGAATTGCATGTAGCTTCATATTATCATGTTGCATCCATGTTTTGAGGTGTTTGCTTGATGTTTGAGTGCATTTTGCATCAATGCCATGTTTAACTTGTTTTGCTCATATCTTCTAGGCCGTACCTCCAAATCTAATGAACTTTATATGTAACTTGACTAGAATCTCGTGTAGATCATCTTGGTGCATCTTAACTTGATGTTTAACTACTTGAACATAAGGTTTATTCAGATCTGGACCAATTTCGAAATTTGCATACGAGGACTTACCGGAATTGTTATATGTTGTTCCCGGTCTCTTTTAAACTTGCCTTAGTGTGTTGCTCTTGTTTGCATCATCTCTTGCCATGAGTAGCTTCATGTAGTTTTGTCTTGCATCATACTTGTTGTGCATCATGCCTTGTTCATGTGTGGTGTATTTACTATGTTGTGTGCTTCTTCTTGTTAGTTCCTATTTCGTTGCGATCGTGAGGATTCGTTCGTCTCCGCTTGGTTCGGCTTCATCCGTTCGTCTTCTTCATGGACTCGTTCTTCTTCCTTGCGGGATTTCAGGCAAGATGACCGCTACCCTGGATCTCACTACTATCATTGCTATGCTAGTTGCTTCGTTCTATCGCTTTCCTGCGCTACCTATCACCTGTTTATCAAGCCTCCCATATTGCCATGAACCTCTAACCTTTGACACCTTTCCTACACAAACCGTTGCTTGGCTATGTTACCGCTTTTGCTCAGCCCATCTTATAGAGTTGCTAGTTGTAGGTGAAGTTGAAGATTGCTCCATGGTGGACAGGATTTTGGTTGGGATATCACAATATCTCTTGTATTATTAATGCATCTATATACTTGGTAAAGGGTGGAAGACTCGGCCTTTTGCCTGGTGCTTTGTTCCACTCTTGCCGCCCTAGTTTCCATCATACCGGTGTTATGTTCCCGGATTTTGCGTTCCTTACGCGGTCGGGTGATTTATGGGACCCCCTTGACAGTTCGCTTTGAATAAAACTCCTCCAGCAAGGCCCAACCTTGGTTTTACCATTTGCCTCACCACCACCTATCCCTTGGGTCGGCCAACCCGAGGGTCATCTTTATTTTAGACCCCCCCCCCCGGGCCAGTGCTTGTCTAAGTGTTGGTCCGAATCGAGTAGACTGCGGGGCCACCTCGGGGAAACTCGAGGTCTGGTTTTACTCGTAGGATGTCTCATCCGGTGTTGCCCTGAGAACGAGATATGTGTAGCTCCTATCGGGATTGTCGGCGCATCGGGCGGTCTTGCTGGTCTTGTTTTACCATTGTCGAAATGTCTTGTAAACCGGGATTTCGAGCCTGATCGGGTCTTCTTGGGAGAAGGTCTATTCCTTCGTTGATCGCGAGAGCTTGTCATGGGCTAAGTTGGGACACCCCTGCAGGGTATAATCTTTCAAAAGCCGTGCCTGCGGTTATAGGCAGATGGGAATTTGTTAATGTCCGGTTGTAGATAACTTGACACCAGATCCGAATTAAAACACACCAACTGTGTGTGTAGCCGTGATGGTCTCTTTTCGGCGGAGTCCGGGAAGTGAATACGGTTTCTGGGTTATGTTTGACGTAAGTAGGAGTTCAGGATCACTTCTTGATCATTACTAGTTGACGACCGTTCCTTTTGCTCTCTTCTCGCTCTTATTTGCGTATGTTAGCCACCATATCATGCTTAGTTGCTGCTGCAGCCTCACCACTTTACCCCTTCCTTTCCCATTAAGCTTTGCTAGTCTTGATACCCATGGTAATGGGATTGCTGAGTCCTCGTGACTCACAGGTTACTACAACAATAGTTGCAGGTGCAGGTTTTGCGATGATCATGATGCGAGAGCGCTGTTTGCTTTTGTTGGAGTTCTTCTTCTGCTTCTTCTTCGATCAGGGGATAGGTTCCAGGTCGGCAGCCTGGGCTAGCAGGGTGGATGTCGTTTGAGTTTTGCTTTGTGATTCATCCATAGTCGGATGATGCTCTTATGTATTGTGATGTTGTATTCATGTGGCATTGTATGCCTCTTGTATGTATCCCCATCTATTATGTAATGTTGATGTAATGATATCCACATTGCAAAAGCGTTTCAATATGCGGGTCTATCCTTGGTGGGACCTTCGAGTTCCTTTTGGATAGGGTCGCATATTGGGCGTGACAAGTTGGTATCAGAGCCTCGACCGACCTTAGGAGCCCCCTTGATTGATCGTGTAGTTTGGCCATTGTTGAGTCTAGAAGAAAACTATTTTCGGAGTCTAGTTATATCGGAGAGTAGGAATTCTTTTACTCCTCAGCCCCTTCGTCGCTCTGGTAAGGAATCTTGACGTAGGTGTTTTGGATTACTCCTCTTCCCTTTCAAACATTCTTTAGGATCACGCAATTGGTTTTCCGATCGTTGTTCCTCAGCTCTTTCATCCGGTGCATTTCTCGTCAAGTTGACTCGAGCCTCTTCATCTTTGCCAAGTTCAATCCTCAGTTGTTTTCTTTTCCCACCCGCCCTACCCTTTTCTTCTTGAAGCCGGAGTCCATAATCGAGTAACCATCCTACTCATGCGAAGTCTTTGCTTTCTTTCCTCAATGATTTCAACCGGTGTTTTCTCGTCAAGATAATCATCGGTTGCCTTTGTTTTCCCGCCCTCCCACCCCTCTTCTTCCCGGAGTCTGACTCTCTCTCGACCATCTATCTCATTCGTGCAGAGCCTCTTCAGTCTTTCGTAAACTACCTCAACTGGTGAATTCTCGTCTCGTTTGACATTCTTCATCTCATTTTTCTTCTCCGGTGGATTCAATTCGAATTTTGGGAGAGATTATATTCTTTTCCTCGGCTCAAGTGTTTTCCCTGCTCATTCGCCTCTCGCCAGTTTATCCTTCCGGAGTGTTCAAGACATCTCAGGGGATTCGTCTATGTTCCAATTAATTCGAGGTTGACACCTCATTCAAATATTTCAATTGTTCTGGTGCATCATTTATCTGTTCAACATCTCTTTCCAATAGAGATTTCTATTCAGTGGGCCCTAACCCACGAGTCTTTTCCCAGGATCTTACCTGACTCTTCTAATTTTCCCGGAGTTATTCCCAAATTCTTTTCGGAGTCTGACGTAAGAATGAATTTCATCAGTCAGATGCTATTTCCAAGATCGATTTCAAATCATTTTCATTGTTGACTCAACCTTTTCGGTTTTCGTTCTACCGGAGTATCTCAGTAATTTTGGTGGTGTTTCTCGTCGTCATTTGAAGATCGAAGAAGAGTCTTTCCTCTAAGTCTTGTCTGTTCTCTCGAAGATTCGTGGTTCTAGCTTCATGCTATCCTCTCGAATTATTTCAGTTTGTCAGATATTCTTTCTTACCTATCCGGAGTATGTCAGGAGTTGTTTTTCCATTTCTTTTCATCGGAGGCCACCATTCCAATTATCGCTCTCTAGTTATCCCGGTGCTTCGTTCAAGTGTTCTTTAATCAGCTCATGATCTCTTTGTTCTTTTACATATAAATCCCCTCTAGCAGATTTGTTCTTCTAATTCTTCCCGGTGATTCATTCTCGTTCGTCAGTCATTTCCGAATTTTCATGGTGGTTCTTTCAGATTCTATTTCCTTGATTATCATTCAATTCATTTCTTCGGAGTTTGTTCTCGATGAATAAATTCTAGTTCCAAGTGTTTTAATCTTTTCTTTTCCAGAGTTCAAATTTCCTTGGTCATTTCATCGGAACCTCCATCTAAATCATCGCAAGGCTCATCTTATTCTTTCATCCTTCATTTTATCTCGTCATCCTTTTGTCACCAGAGTTCTTCATGGTGGTTCTTCATGGTTTAATTCTTTCTTCAAGAGTTCATCAAGATTCTTGTCGGTGGAGTTCAAGTATCTTTTCTTCTCGCGTCTCGAAGTGCAATTAATTCTCCGTATTCTTTTGAAGTGGAGTTTTGCATTTCTTCGTTCTTCTCAGCTATCCAATCATTTCCGTTTGTGGCCGGTTATCACCTTATGTTCGTGAGATGTTATCTATAAGACCACAACAAGTTTATTCTTTCGTTGTTGATTTTCTCAACAACTCCGTTCAATCCTTCCTTCTAAGTTCTTTTCATTCAACTCTTCCAATTCTTCCGGAGGCTTTGTGTTGTTCCTCTCGTCAAGTATCATTCCATCTTCTCTAGTTCATGTTCTATTCTTTCCATGTCCAGCCACAGTGCTGCCTAAATCATTTCAATCTTATTCGTTTCTTATGTCGTTTAACCGGAGTGGTTTCATAGTCTATCTGATTCCGTGAGCTTTCGATTTGCGTCATTCTCGTCGTTCCTCTCTTCTTCTCGAGTGCTCTCGATTCTTTGCTTCTTCTCTTAAGTTCTTGGTTCACCTCATTCCTTTTCCCTTCCGTCTCGGTCCTAAGATCTCGGGACGAGATCTCTTGTTAGTGGAGGAGTGTTGTAATGCCCCGGATTCTATGCGCCAGGTGTCTGCCAGTTATTCGCCGTCGTTGCCATGTCATTTGCTTGCGTGTTGCATTTTATCTTGTCATCATGTGCATTGCATTGCATACGTGTTCGTCTCATGCATCCGAGCCTTTTCTCCGTTCTCCGTTTTGCGATCCGGCACTCCTATGCCCTCTGGCGCCCCTTTCGTCTCCTGTTGTGTGTGGGTGTTAAACGTTCTCGGAATGGTCCGAGTCTTGCCAAGCGGCCTTGTTATAGCACCGGTAGACCGCCTGTCAAGTTTCGTGCCATTTGGAGGTCGTTTGGTACTCCAACGGTTAACCGGGTAACCGTAAAGCCCCTCTCTCTTTGCAGCCCAACACCCCTTCCAAAGTGGCCAAAAACCCATCTAACTCCCCTCCATGCGCTCGGTCGTTCGATCACGATCGTGTGGGCGAAAACCGCTCCTCATTTGGACTCTCCTAGCTCCCTCTACCTATAAAACTAGACCTCCCCCGAAATTTTCGGGTCATTCTACCCCAAACCCTAGATTTTTCCCCTTCGCGCGCGCCGGACATGTCCGTCCCTGGCTGGACGCGTCCGCCGCCGCGCCCTGTCCAATCGGAGGCTGCCACGTGGCGCGCCGCCGCTTCCCCCGCCGAGGCTCGGGTCGGGCCCTCCCGGCCCATCCGGCCGCACCGCCGCACCGCGCCCCGCGGCCCGCGCTGCCCGGCGCCGCTGCGGCCCCGCCCGCTGGCGCGCCGCTGCCGCTCCGTCTCGGCACCGCCGCCCGGCGCCTCCCGGCGCCCCGGCCCCCGCCGCCAGCCCCGAGCGCCCCGCTCGCCGCCCCCGCGCGCCCCGCTCCCCTTCGCCCTCCGGCTCGCCTGCTC
>NC_041393.1:146513806-146516676 GCF_002162155.2 Triticum dicoccoides
CCCATCGCCGCCCGGTGGCCGGATCCCGCGCCCTCGCCGCCCCCGTGTCTCTCCGGCCCGGATCCGGCGAGATACGGCCGAGAGCGCCCCGGGCCCTTCTTCCCCGACCCCAGCTTCGCCTGCTCCGGCCATCCCCTTCTTCCCCGAGCTACTCCGGCGAGCTCTCCGGCGAGATCCCGGCCGCGTTGACTTTTTCCCCGAGGTGCTAAATCTGCTAAGTCCCCAATCTGCAGTAATTTTCATGCCATGTTCATCGCATCGTATCTCTGCATCCGTAGCTCCGTTTCATGCGTGTAATATGTCAAATTGTTTGCCACAACGAGTACATCATTTCATTCCATTGCATCATATTCACTTGAAGTCATCTAGATGCCTGAATCTTCGTTGCAAGAGTGCGTCATAATGTTTTCTGCTGTCTGTTATCAGAACAAGCTCATTTGTCATTTTTGCCATGATTGATGTGTGCATCCTATGAGGTTGATGTCTACATGTGTTTTCAACTATGCCATGTCTTCTTTACAAAGGTGTTTGCCATGCATTTTTGTGATCAATGTGGTGACTAGCACAAGCATGCAAACTAGGCATCGTGATGTTGCTGATTTTAGTCCCTGTTCTGCTGTTATTTTGATGCCATGTAAACATGTTGCTACAGAGAGATCCATGCATATTTTGAGATACTTCAGTAAGGGTGTTTTGAACATGTGGTTATTGTCTATCAATACCTGCCATTGGTTGCAATTATGGAGTAGTATAGCATGTCATTTTCGTGCTCTACTTTTGCTTCAAAATGTTTCCTCGCAGATTGTTTATGTGTTATTCAATTTGGCCAAGGTTGCTATAGTTGATCCTTGCATGCTATGAACTTGTTCTTGCCTTGGTTGGTTACATAAACATGTCTTCTTCATGATGCTATGCTATCTTGTCATGCAATGACTTGTGGTGAGTGAATCGAGCTTGTTAAGTAGTGTACTTGATGTTGCTGTTTTGCTAGGCTGAATCTGTTATTTCGTGATGCTATATTAACATGTTGCTACTAATCATTCTATGCATAATCTGGAGATAATCACTAAATATGTTTTGATATACATGTCATCATCAAACCATGCACGCCCCTGGTTGCATTTATAGCTTGCTGTAGCTTGTTCATATCTTGCTCCAAAGTTGCTTCATAATGTTGCTGTCAGCCTGTTAACATTAAGTTCACTTGTTGTCATGTGTTTTCCTAGTGTTCCATGTACCCTATGAACTTGTTATTGCCATGCTTAGCTTCACAAACATGCCTTCTTACTGTTGGTTGCCTTGCCATGCCATGTATTGCTCTGTAGTGAGTTGCACAAGCTCATCTACATGTCTTCATAATTCTGTTTCTGCCATGTATGAATCTGTATTATAACTTGTCATGTTTACGTGGGTGCCATCATATTTTCTGATCCTTTTTGGCTTATGGTCAGTAAGGAACTTTTGATCTATGCATTTAGTAGATTCATGACATGCCTTTGTTTGCCATGATAAGTTCTTGTAACATGTTGTTTGATAGCTCTAAACATTGCATCGTGATATTATTTTCTGCAAAGTCTGAAATTGTTATAACTTGCAATTTTACCATGTGTGTTTGAGCATGTTCTAGTGATTTCTAGAGATAGCTCAGTGTTCATGTTTTGTTATGCTTTACCTGTACATCATGTCCATGCCTTTTTTTATCATGTTGGGGTGCTGTAGCATGTTGTTTTGATGCTTGCAATATGCCTAGTTGTTGTTTTGGACAGCTTGTCCTTTAAACTTATATAGTGTGTGTGTTGAACCGTTGCTCCGTTTTGAGTGTGCTCTATATGAAACTTGCTTAGAATTGCATGTAGCTTCATATTATCATGCTGCATCCATGTTTTGAGGTGTTTGCTTGATGTTTGAGTGCATTTTGCATCAATGCCATGTTTAACTTGTTTTGCTCATATCTTCTAGGCCGTAGCTCCAAATCTAATGAACTTTATATGTAACTTGACTAGAATATCGTGTAGATCATCTTGGTGCATCTTAACTTGATGTTTAACTACTTGAACATAAGGTTTGTTCAGATCTGGACCAATTTCGAAATTTGCATATGAGGACTTACCGGAATTGTTATATGTTGTTCCCGGTCTCTTTTAAACTTGCCTTAGTGTGTTGCTCTTGTTTGCATCATATCTTGCCATGAGTAGCTTCATGTAGTCTTGTCTTGCATCATACTTGTTGTGCATCATGCCTTGTTCATGTGTGGTGTGTTTACTATGTTGTGTGGTTCTTCTTGTTAGTTCCTATTTCGTTGCGATCGTGAGGATTCGTTCGTCTCCGCTTGGTTCGGCTTCATCCGTTCGTCTTCTTCATGGACTCGTTCTTCTTCCTTGCGGGATTTTAGGCAAGATGACCGCTACCCTGGATCTCACTACTATCATTGCTATGCTAGTTGCTTCGTTCTATCGCTTTGCTGCGCTACCTATCACCTGTTTATCAAGCCTCCCATATTGCCATGAACCTCTAACCTTTGACACCTTTCCTACGCAAACCGTTGCTTGGCTATGTTACCGCTTTTGCTCAGCCCCTCTTATAGAGTTGCTAGTTGTAGGTGAAGTTGAAGATTGCTCCATGGTGGACAGGATTTTGGTTGGGATATCACAATATCTCTTATATTATTAATGCATCTATATACTTGGTAAAGGGTGGAAGACTCGGCCTTTTGCCTGGTGCTTTGTTCCACTCTTGCCGCCCTAGTTTCCGTCATACCGGTGTTATGTTCCCGGATTTTGCGTTCCTTACGCGGTCGGGTGATTTATGGGACCCCCTTGACAGTTCGCTTTGAATAAAACTCCTCCAGCAAGGCCCAACCTTGGTTTTAC
>NC_041393.1:146517095-146568923 GCF_002162155.2 Triticum dicoccoides
TGCTTGTCTAAGTGTTGGTCCGAACCGAGTAGACTGCGGGGCCACCTCGGGGCAACTCGAGGTCTGGTTTTACTCGTAGGATGTCTCATCCGGTGTTGCCCTGAGAACGAGATATGTGCAGCTCCTATCGGGATTATCGGTGCATCGGGCGGTCTTGCTGGTCTAGTTTTACCATTGTCGAAATGTCTTGTAAACCGTGATTCCGAGTCTGATCGGGTCTTCCTGGGAGAAGGTTTATTCCTTCGTTGATCGCGAGAGCTTGTCATGGGCTAAGTTGGGACAACCCTGCAGGGTATAATCTTTCGAAAGCCGTGCCTGCGGTTATAGGCAGATGGGAATTTGTTAATGTCCGGTTGTAGATAACTTGACACCAGATCCGAATTAAAATGCACCAACTGTGTGTGTACCCGTGATGGTCTCTTTTCGGCGGAGTCCGGGAAGTGAACACGGTTTTTGGGTTATGTTTGACGTAAGTAGGAGTTTAGGATCACTTCTTGATCATTACTAGTTGACGACCATTGCTTTTGCTCTCTTCTCGCTCTTATTTGCGTATGTTAGCCACCATATCATGCTTAGTTGCTGCTGCAGCCTCACCACTTTACCCCTTCCTTTCCCATTAAGCTTTGCTAGTCTTGATACCCATGGTAATGGGATTGCTGAGTCCTCGTGACTCACAGATTACTACAAGAACAGTTGCTGGTGTAGGTTTCGCGATGATCATGACGCGAGAGCGTTGTTTGCTTTTGTTGGAGTTCTTCTTCTGCTTCTTCTTTGATCAGGGGATAGGTTCCAGGTCGGCAGCCTGGGCTAGCAGGGTGGATGTCGTTTGAGTTTCGGTTTGTGATTCATCCGTAGTCGGATGATGCTCTTATGTATTGTGATGTTGTATTCATGTGGCATTGTATGCCTCTTGTATGTATCCCCATCTATTATGTAATGTTGATGTAATGATATCCACCTTGCAAAAGCGTTTCAATATGCGGGTCTATCCTTGTTGGGACCGTCGAGTTCCTTTTGGATAGGGTCGCATATTGGGCGTGACACAAGATATGGCAGAAGGAGCGGTTCTACATCACCGAACCCCGTGGCGCCAACTGGGCGGCCACTCCTGAGTTTAAATCTGGACCCCCGATGCGGCTTGCATCGTGGATCAACAAGGGTCTAGACTGGGGGTCGACCGACGAGGTGTTGATGTTGCAAAAGCGCATCAAAAACATTATAGAAAAGAACACCAGCCTCACTGAGGTTATCCAGGTGATGCTATTCCGTCAGACCCTTCCCTACTAGCGTTGGCCTCTCCATATATGGGAGTTTAATCCGGAAGGGCTGCGGACCCTGCAGCGATTCTTTGGCACGACGCACAAAGAGATATGGAAGCTACTTTTCAAAGCCCAGAAGTCGTGGCCGGAGACGACCGATGACATCGGCCTCGACTGTGCTCACTCGTCCACCCCAGTAAGTTTTTAGTTTCTGAACATAACTTAGTTCAGAAATCAAAGGGGTATGCTAAGACTTCCATCTGTTAATTAGGGTTGGACGAAGAAGATGGAGAGGATCAAGTGTCTGGCTCCACTGCCCGAAAACCCAGCTAATCCTTTGCTTAAGAGGGTGCTGGTCCCAGCGCGACACCAGGCGCCGAAGAAGAAGGCCAAGAAGAAGGGAAAGGAGGCCAAAGGCAACCCCCGTCGTAAAGGTACTCCGGACGCTGTGTCCGGAGATACCGAAGATCTCTCCTCCCATGAGGGAGATGAAGACAGAAAGGAGGAGGAGGAAGAGAACGATTCTCCCCTTAAGGGGAGGAAGAAGAAAAGGGTGGCCTCCATAGACCGAGAGGTGGAGGCGTCCAAGAGGGGGGAGATATCCCTCTCGGGCGGCTCGGATTCGGATGCCGAAGCCATCCCCGAGTGGCGCCCCAGGCCGAAGCCCCTGGCCGATTCGTAAGTATCCAAGGATGCCTTACATATATCAGCATTTATGATTGTAGTTTTTAATACATTATATTGTGTGCTCCAGTCCAGCCCGCAATCTCCCCCAACTATCATCATCTCCAGGGAACTCGCTGGAGCCGGGGATGGTGGAAAGAGAGACGCCTCCGCGAACCTTTCCGCTAATCACTACGGATGACACTGAAGTTTCATAACGAAGAGCCTCTCCGGGCCATGGAGAGGTGTGGGAGGTCGTCAGGACGGTGACAGAGGGTGATGCCTCGGCTGCCGAGAACATGGGGGAACCAACCCCCATGGAGACTGATGACGGGGGGCCATGATCAATCCGGCCCCCAACCGAACACTATTCCGCAGACCCATACAGCTCCAGAATTGAGCGAGCGACCCCCTTTGAAGGAGGGGGGAGCATCTACTCCACCGGCAACCTCCGTCAATCCGGAGGTGCCGGGCACTTTGGTGGAAGCATGATACATCCATTTTGCATCATGCTTTTATATCAATATTTATCGCATTATGGGCTGTTATTACGCATTATATCTCAATACTTATGGCTATTCTCTCTTATTTTACAAGGTTTACCATGACGAGGGGGAATGCCGGCAGCTGGAATTCTGGCTGGAAAATTGGAAACCTATTCTGCACTGCTCCAAAAATCATGAAACTCCACGGAAGTTATTTTTGGAATTAATAAGAATTATTGAGCGAAAGAAACACCATAGGGGGCCCACACCCTGGCCAGGAGGGTGGGGGACGCGCCCACCCCTACTGGGCGCGCCCCCCTGTCTCCTGGGCCCCCTGGTGGGCCTCCGCTGCCCATCTTCTGCTATATGAAGGCTTTTACCCTGGAAAAAAATCAGAGGCAAGCTTACGGGAGGAAACTCCGCCGCCACGAGGCGGAACCAATCTAGAGCTCCAGTAGAGCTGTTCTGCCGGGGAAACTTCCCTCTGGGAGGGGGAAATCATCACCATCGTCATCACCAACGATCCTCTCATCGGGAGGGGGTCAATCTCCATCAACATCTTCACCAGCACCATCTCCTCTCAAAACCCTAGTTCATCTCTTGTATCCAATCTTGTATCAAACCCACAAATTGGTACATGTGGGTTGCTAGTAGTATTGATTACTCCTTGTAGTTGATGCTAATTGGTTTACTTGGTGGAAGATCATATGTTCAGATCCTTAATGCATATTATTACTCCTCTGATTATGAACATGAATATGCTTTGTGAGTAGTTGTGTTTGTTCCTGAGGACATGTGTGAAGTCTTGCTATTAGTAGTCATGTGAATTTGGTATTCGTTCGATATTTTGATGAGATGTATGTTGTCTTTCCTCTAGTGGTGTTATGTGAACGTCGACTACATGACACTTCACCATTATTTGGGCCTAGAAGAAGGCATTGGGAAGTAATAAGTAGATGATGGGTTGCTAGAGTGACAGAAGCTTAAACCCTAGTTTATGCGTTGCTTCATAAGGGGCTGATTTGGATCCATATGTCTAATGTTGTGGTTAGGTTTACCTTAATACTTCTTTTGTAGTTGTGGATGCTTGCAATAGGGGTTAATCATAAGTGGGATGCTTGTCCAAGTAAGGGCAGTACCCAAGCACCGGTCCACCCACATATCAAATTATCAAAGTACCGAACACGAATCATATGAGCGTGATGAAAACTAGCTTGACGATAATTCCCATGTGTCCTCGGGAGCTCGTTTCTCATTATAAGAAATTGTCCAGGCTTGTCCTTTGCTACAAAAAGGATTGGGCCACCTTGCTGCACTATACTTACTTTCATTGCTTGTTACTCATTACAATTTATCTTATCACAAAACTATCTGTTACCTACAATTTCAGTGCTTGCAGAGAAAACCTTACTGAAAACCGCTTGTCATTTCCTTCTGCTCCTCGTCGGGTTCGACACTCTTACTTATCGAAAGGACTATGATAGATCCCCTATACTTGTGGGTCATCAAGACTCTTTTCTGGCGCCGTTGCCGGGGAGCATAGCGCTTTCAGTGAGTGGAACTTGGTAAGGAAACATTTATATAGTGTGCTGAAATTTTCTGTCACTTGTTACTATGGAAACTAATCCTTTGAGGGGCTTGTTAGGGGTATCTCCACCCCGACCAGAAGAGCAAAGAGTTGATACTCAACCTACTGAACCTACTGAAAATATTTAGTTTGAGATTCCTTCGGGTATGATAGAGAAACTGCTAGCTAATCCCTTTGCAGGAGATGGAACATTGCATCCCGATTTACACCTTATCTTTGTGGATGAAGTTTGTGGATTATTTATGCTTGCAGGTATTCCCGATGATGTTGTAAAAAGGAAGGTCTTCCCTTTATCTTTGAAGGGAGATGCATTGACATGGTATAGGCTATGTGATGATATGGGATCTTGGAACTATAAACGATTGAAGTTGGAATTTCACCAGAAGTTCTATCCTATGCATCTTGTTCATTGTGATCGTAATTACATATATAATTTCTGGCCTCGTGAAGGAGAAAGCATCTCTCAAGCTTGGGGGAGGCTTAAGTCAATGTCATATTCATGCCCCAATCATGAGCTCTCCAGAGAAATGATTCCGCTCCCTAGTAATCGAGTCATAAGCAATCCCACTCAAAACTGGATCGTAGGCTTTTACCTTCACCGCAAGGGGCCGAACCAGTATAAACCCCGTGTCCTTTGTCCCGATTAACCCCTTTAAGCTTCCTAGTTGCAATGGCTCCATGACTAAGTCCTTTCACTAGGACATCTGACGTGACAATTCCACGACAAGAACCGATTCCAAAGCTTGCGGGCTGATTCGCCTGGCTGCTGAATTATGTGACTCAAGTCATCATCATCCGGTGGCCGGACATAAGTGCCCTGAAAGTTAGCCCTAAAAGCATCTTCCAAGTCTTCCAAGTTCCAATGGACTTTTCTAGGAGGCTGTTTAGCCAGTGCCGTGGTGGTCCTTTCAGCTTTAGAGGAAGATATCTAATGGCGTGGAGATCATCTCCTCGAGCCATGCGAATGTGGAGAAGAAAATCTTCAATCCATACGGACGGATCCGTCGTTCCATCGTACCGTTCGATGTTTACGGGTTTAAACCCTTCCAGAAATTGATGTTCCATGACCTCGTCGGTAAAGCATAGGGGGTGTGTGGCCCCTCTATATTGCGCAATGTAGCGGCGGAGATCGGCTGACATCTGAGTTCGGTTATGATCCCGAACATAGTAACGGTCGTCCCGCTGGGCTTCATAGCCATTGTCTTGCACCGATGCATGACCCCTTGATCCATAGATTGATCTAGTCGGACCAACTTTATTGGCTAGGTCATGCTGCAAGTCATATGTGTATCCCGCAGCTGCTTTCTCCCTGCCTCTTCGGCGAGGAGGTGCAGGTTGGTGTTTGGCTTGATATGCCGCTTTATCTCGTCCACATGGTGGTCGGTCTGGTTGGTCTGCCTGATTGTATTTCGACGGTATTGTCTCAAGGGCTTCGTCATTGAATTGAGGCAGCAGCTTGTGCTTAGGGTAACTTTTGACAGGTCGCTCTTGGCCGGATTTCTCGGCAGCTAGGACCTTAGTCCACCTTTCATTAACCGTACGTTGTTTGGCTTTGAGCTGTTGCTGCTTCTTCTTCAGGCTTCGGGCTGTGGTGATGAGCTGTCGCTAGAAGCATTCTTGGTCGAGGGGTTCTTCTGGGACAATAAAGTCTTCGTCATCGAGGCTAACCACCTCTTCGGATTCTGGCATATAGTTGTTGTCCTCCGCATCTTTGTTGTCAGCGTGTTCAGGACTATATTCACCCTCTTCCCGCTCGTCCTGTTCGGATGTGGGCTCGATAGGGCATTCGGGATCTTCGGCACCATCCGGAGTCTCGTTGTCTCCGGTGCCAGCATTACTATCCTTCACCCAACACGATCGTGAGCGGTGCCGCTGACATCGGCGCTTTGGTGGTTTATCGATGGGTTTGTCCTCATCTGTGCTCGGGTTATCCTCGTCGCTCTTCGGAGTGTCCACCATGTACACATCGTAGGTTGAGGTGGTCGTCCAACGCCCCATGATGGGTGGGACTTGGCTTGGTTCGGTGTCGGCATCGTCGTCCATGCCATCGACGTCTTCGGACGCATAGTCCAACATGTCGGTTAAGTCCTCGACAGTGGCTATTAAGTGGGTGGTGGGTGGGGCATAAAATTCCCCGCTCTCAGCCCCTAGTCCGAGTTGGGTATAGTTCAGAGGTAAGGCCTCCGTGATGGCGAGAGACTGCATCAATCCCAATGCTTCGTCTAAGAACGGAAGTGGGACCGGAAGCTGCAGATCTGCTGGGCTAAGTTCCGCATGGGGCGCCTGATCGGACCCGCTGAGTGCAGACCTCGGTTGTTCGGGATGGTTCCCTAGAGCCAAGTCTAAGATTGCATCTGGGTCTTCGGTCGGGAGTTCCCGTCTTCGGACGATGAGACCTGCCCCGGATCTAAGGCCAAGGCGAGTGTGGATGTCGACCATTGGACGGGATCTAACAGGGGATCCGAAGAGTCTTCTTGGAGGGGACACAGAGTGGCGGACGAGGCCGCGAACCAGTCGAAGACTAGGTCTCCTCGGATGTCAGCAACATAGTTCAGGTTTCCAAACCTTATCTGGTGGCCGGGGGCATAACTGTCGACGTGCTCGAGGCGGCCGATCGAGTTGGCACGAAGCACGAAGCCACCAAACACAAAGACCTGTCCGGGGAGAAAGGTTTCCCTAGACGCGGTGTCATTGTTGACAAAGAGATGAGCCATCGATTCTTCTATCGATGATACAGCGGAGCTCTCAATGAAAGCACCAATGTCGGTGTCAAAACCAGCAGATCTCGGGTAGGGGGGCCCAAGTTGTACGTCTGAGGACCAATGGTAACTATGGAGAAGGGACACAGTATTTACCCAGGTTCGGGCCCTCCTAATGGAGGTAAAACCCTACTCCTGCTTGATTATATTCGAGGGTATAGGGGTTACAAGAGTTGATCTACCTCGAGATCGATTCGGCTAACCCTAGAGTAGCTAGCCTAGCAGTGTTGTGATCCTGCCTCTGATCTACCCTCCGGTTTATGTAGACATCGGAGGGGCTTAGGGTTGTACAAAGTCGGTTTTACGGAAAGGAATAACATATCCGGACACCTATACTTGCCATCCACGCATACGGGAGTCCCCACCAGACACGAGAGGTGATCTTCTGCCTTGTATCTTGACGGCCCATCAGTCTGGCCCACATAGATAGACCGGTCGCCCGAGGACCCCCTAGTCCAGGACTCCCACAGCCACCCACGCTCTCCCTCCACCTCCTCATTCCGTCAGTTCTTAGCGAAGCCGTGCCGGCATTTCACTGCCACCACCACGCCTTCGTGCTAACTTAGATCCCATCTACCTCTCCACCCTCACTTGCTGGGTCAAGAAGATGTAGACGTCACCGAGCCGTACGTGTGCACATCTTGGAGGTACCGTCCGTTCAACACTGGACCGGATTGGATCGCACAGGGAGTACGACTACGTCAACCATGATCTCTAGATCGTTAACGATTTCGGTCTACAAGGGTATGTAGACACTCCCCCTCCCCCTCTCGTTGCTAGAATCTCCATAGAATAGATCTTTGGCATTTTGTACATCTTTTAATTCTCCATGCAACGTTCCCCATCAAGCATGAAACTTAGCTGCAAGGTTGGAGCAGCTCCACCTTGCGCGCAGTGCAAATTCATGCCAACAGATGATATACAGCAATATTGATGATGAAAATATAGCCAGTCAGTACAATCACAAAATTTGTTCTTTTCTCTTCATAGCTTTCTCTAGCAACATGATCAAAATGCAGTTGCATGTACATCTGGATGCTATCTTCCAAGAATAAAAACCTAGGGTTCCTCTGCCGCCCGTCGACTACGCCGCTGATCCGCCTTGTCTCTGGTGGTCTTAGGGCCATGGCGCTGCAGTGGATCCTGGCTCTTGCCGGCAGGACGGCTCTGTTTTTAGATGTTCCTTCGAGTTTTGTTAGGGTTTGTGTCCTGCTCAGTAAGACGAGACGACGGCGGCTCCCTGAAGATGGAATAGATTCTCCCCGCCTAGCCCCATCACAGTGATGTTTCTAGCATCGTCAGTGGGCGTGTGGAGGTGTGTCTCTGGCGGATCTGTCCTTGGTGGATTTGTTTGGATCTAGTCGTAATCAGTCTACATTTGTATTTCTTCAGGTTGTATCCTTTCGATCTAGGCTACTCTTCATCGGCGGCTTTGTTGTTCTGTTGTGCTGGTCCTATAGAGGCCTTAGGACGACGATTTTCCGACTGTCTACTACAACAAGTTTTGCCCCGCTCAGGCAAGGGAGGGGCAATGATGGCGGCACGCCTTCAGCTCGCTTGAGTGCTTGTAGTCGTCGCTAGGTGGTCTGCAGATCTGGATGTAATTTTTTTATTATTTCTGATGTTCGTTGTACTGCCATGATTGAAAATGAATAGATTGGAAGTTTTTCGAAAAAAAAGATAAGTATTGTAAGCCTCCCCTTAATGAACTGAAAAAGGGGGGGCGTCTCTAGGTCTTGCATATTTGCAAGACCGATGAACGCCTCCGCGCACCCCGTAAATTGTGTGGGGCCAGTACGGGATAGACGATGCGTGTTGCCCCGCACCATGCATTTAAGTACTGTTTTTTATTTCTTTTTTCCTTTATGTTATCTCTTTTTTGTTCTTTTTTATTTTTTGTTTTGTTTATATTTCAAAAATATGCTCAATACATATGTTCTAAAAATTAGTTTACTTCAGTTTTAACAAAGTTCACTATGCATATAAGATCTTCATGAAATGTAAAAATCTGTTCGCATAATTTTAAAAACTATTCATATCATTTGTGTTATTTGAAAAATTCAAACATTTTAAAAATATTTTATGATATTTTGTTATAAAATATTCATGAAATGCACAAAAATCATGTAATTTTTTGCATACATTCAAAAAGTAATTGTTCACACATTTAAAAATAAGTTTCATGACATTTTAGAAAATATGTTCATTAATTGTAAAAATTAATCACGCAGTTTTATACAAAATGTGCATAACATGTATAAAGTATTTGTGGATTTAGAAAAATGTCATGACACATCAAAAAATGTTTGCACATTTTAAAAAAATGTTCATGAAATGTTTTAAAGAAAAAAACAAACATGTGTTTTAAAAATTCATTGTGTATTAAAAATGTTAAATGTGCATTTTACAAATGTCATGGATTAGGATAAATGTTCAACGTGTATTTAAAAAATGTTTAAACTGTATCTACAAAAATCTCAAACTTTATACGTAAATTTTTCAATGCGTATCTGAAATACAATGACACATACTTGAAAAATGAAAAAAATCTGAAAGAAAATCGAAACTAATAAAAAAATGAAAGAAAACCCAGACGGGACCTTCCTAAAACCGGACAGAAGGTTCATAAAACCGCTCGTGGAGGGTTTCCAAACCAGTATGTAGAAGGTTCAGAAAAGCAGTCGAGGAACGTTGTGGGCCAGCCCAGTACGTGACACATTGCAGGAGAATGTTGCTATGATCTCGCAATGTGCTAGACCTAGAATATGCGAATAACATGCCAGATCCTATTCGGCGCACCCCGTAAATTGTGTGGGGCCAGTACGGGATAGACGATGCGTGTTGCCCCGCACCATGCATTTAAGTACTGTTTTTTATTTCTTTTTTCCTTTATGTTATCTCTTTTTTGTTCTTTTTTATTTTTTGTTTTGTTTATATTTCAAAAATATGCTCAATACATATGTTCTAAAAATTAGTTTACTTCAGTTTTAACAAAGTTCACTATGCATATAAGATCTTCATGAAATGTAAAAATCTGTTCGCATAATTTTAAAAACTATTCATATCATTTGTGTTATTTGAAAAATTCAAACATTTTAAAAATATTTTATGATATTTTGTTATAAAATATTCATGAAATGCACAAAAATCATGTAATTTTTTGCATACATTCAAAAAGTAATTGTTCACACATTTAAAAATAAGTTTCATGACATTTTAGAAAATATGTTCATTAATTGTAAAAATTAATCACGCAGTTTTATACAAAATGTGCATAACATGTATAAAGTATTTGTGGATTTAGAAAAATGTCATGACACATCAAAAAATGTTTGCACATTTTAAAAAAATGTTCATGAAATGTTTTAAAGAAAAAAACAAACATGTGTTTTAAAAATTCATTGTGTATTAAAAATGTTAAATGTGCATTTTACAAATGTCATGGATTAGGATAAATGTTCAACGTGTATTTAAAAAATGTTTAAACTGTATCTACAAAAATCTCAAACTTTATACGTAAATTTTTCAATGCGTATCTGAAATACAATGACACATACTTGAAAAATGAAAAAAATCTGAAAGAAAATCGAAACTAATAAAAAAATGAAAGAAAACCCAGACGGGACCTTCCTAAAACCGGACAGAAGGTTCATAAAACCGCTCGTGGAGGGTTTCCAAACCAGTATGTAGAAGGTTCAGAAAAGCAGTCGAGGAACGTTGTGGGCCAGCCCAGTACGTGACACATTGCAGGAGAATGTTGCTATGATCTCGCAATGTGCTAGACCTAGAATATGCGAATAACATGCCAGATCCTATTCGGCGCTTATGGGGCCAGTTCCTTCGATGGAATTCCCTATTCGCCGCATTAAAGAATGAACAGAGGGAGGACTCGAACCTCAAACATCCCACTTCTGGAGATGTGAGTCTAGCCACTGGACCTTAATAACGATAGTGCCCCATAAGCGCAAAGAGTTTTGCTATTATATGTTTTTTCACGTTTTTTCGTTTTTCGTTTTCCTGTTTCTTTCTTTATTTCATTTTTGTTCTAGAAATATCGCAACTTCAAAAAAGTTCAATATATTCAATACTTTATTCGGCCTTTTATAAAAATGTTTGATTTTTTTGTTCAGGTTTCAAATAACATTCCGTTCTTTTCAAAAAATGTACAAAATTTGTTCATGTTTCAAAATGTTTTCGGTGTTTCAAAATTTGTTCGTGATTTTCAGAAAATCTTCGCATTTTCAAATTCGCTCAAATTTTTCAAAAAGTTTTGGAATTTCACATTTGTTCCCATTTTCAAAATTTGCTCATGATTTTCAAAAAATGATTGCGTTTTCAAATTTGTTCAAATTTTCAAAATAGTTTTGGAATTTCACATTCGTTCCAATTTTCGAAATTGTTCGTGTTTTTTAAAAAACTATTCGCATTTTCAAAAAATGTTCACATTTTCAAAATTTGTATAGACATTTTAAAAATGTGCAAGAATTTTAAAAATTGTTTGTGGTTATAAAATTTTGTTCATACCTTCACGAAATTTTTAATTTTCCATTTCTTTGTTTACCAATTCGAAATAAGTTTGTTGTTTGAATTTCTGTTTGGAATATCACGAAATGTTCCATTTTTCAAATTTTAGTTAACAAATTCAAAAAAAGTTCATGGTTTCCAATTTGTTTGGAATTTCATAAGTTGTTCAAAAATTCAAAAAATGTTCGTGGTTACAAATTTCTTTGGAATTTCATAATTTGTTCACACGGTTTCAAATTTGTTCAGAAATTCATAATTTGTTCACAAATTCAAAAAATTGTTCACGTTATCACAAAAACAATTTCTGACTTTTCAAATTTTTTGTTCACATATTCGAAAAATGTTCTTGCTCTATTTTTTCATGAATTCAAAAAATGTGTGCACTTTTTTAAAGAGACACATTCAAAGAAACTATACTTTAAAACAAATCAATACAACAAGTAATTTTGGGTTCACTACAGTAATTGGTTCATGTTTGCTACAGTGCACAAGTCAGGTTTAGTTCTTTAATACATGTGCTGCTCTTTAACCAACTGTGTTAGTCTACTGTGTTGGCGACGTGTGCGCGGTCGCAAGCACTTGGTCACTTGTTCGAATCCTCGTCGCGCCTGACTTTTCTTTTTGCCATTTTTTCGTCCTGCGGTGAAGCTTCATGGGCCGGCCCAGTCAAGCTGCCCCTGTGCGTCTGGCCACCAATTTGACGCAAAGAGCGTCTAATAGGAGCTCTCTCCTTCGATATCCGGTAACTAGTTTTTTTTCTTGAGACAAATATCCGGCAGCTAGTGCCTACACCGATCTTTTTCACTAGCGTGATTGGGCTGACCCGAAAATGCATCTTTCCCATAACAGGGTTTTGGGGCCTGGGTTTTGTATTTTTCTATTTTCTTCTCCTTTTATTTTTCATTTTCTTTTTATAAGTGCGCAAACTTTTTCCAAATTTGAGAACTTTTTCAAATTGGTGAAGTGTTCTCAAATTTGTGATTTTTTCATGTTATTTATTTGTGATCTTTTCTCAAGTTTCGTGTTTTTTTTTGCCATTTTGTGATCTTTTTTCAATTCATGAACTTTATTTTGAAAATTTTATGAACCTTTTTCAAATTTATGATGTTCTTCAAATTCCTGAACCTTTTTCAAAATTTATGAACCTTTTCAAATTTTTAACTTTTTCCAAATTTTGTGAATTTTTTCAAATGCATGAACATTTTTTAAATCTACAAATTTCTTCATATTCATGATTTTTTTTTTTGAAAAGTTAACGGACAAATTGCTCACCGTTCAGCTGGTCAAACAATTTTTTAGGCAAGTCAACCGGTTAATCAAGCATCTCCCAAACGAGCTAGTCAGGAACGTCGCGTAACTAGGATGGCCGGGCATGAGCGCCAGTTCTTGTTCCTGGCTACAAGCGCTAATTAGGAGATATAGAAAACAGTGGTCTAAACTAACGATCAACATCTAATTTGTCGCGAACCAACATGTGGTTGGACGGTTAGAGGGACTGTGGTATCTTAGTCCATCAGAGTTCAAATCTTGATGCTCGCTTTTATTCCTGGATTTATTTCAGAATTTCCGGTGATGCGCATTCAGTGGGAGGAGACGTTCCCGTCGACGACGAGATGCCTACGGTGATTTCGTAAATCTCAAGATGATATGCCGGCTCAGTCTTTTGGAGGTGCTCATAGGGGTAGGGTGTGCATGTGTGCGTTCATAGAGGTGAGTGTATGCGTGTGTATATTAGCGCTTGTGTCTATACTGATGTTTCAAAAAAAATCTAATTTGTCATTGAGCCTAATTAAATGGCGTGTTTAAACATAATACTGAGTGGTGTATTGGCATTTGGGTGGTTATTAGAGAGACCAAAGAAAACACTTTAGTGATAATCATGCATAATTAGGCAGAAACGAACACAAGGTGAGACCGACCAACATTAGAAGCCAAGATGAGCGCACTCTAACTAGATGAGTGCATGCGCACTCTAAGACATGTGTTGCTTTGCCCGGATACTAGCATCAGAGGGATTTGTAGGTGAAGTCAAGGCCACATGTAGGGTTTTGTGGACACCATGTTCTAGGAGGGAGGCAGCCTGGAGGTCGATGTTCCGCAGCAGGGTGAGAGGAGCAATCCGAGGTTCCCCCTCCTTGTTGCTGGCACAATGCAAGCGTAGTACCAGGTAGAGATACTGGGCATTACCACACCATCACGTCGGTAGCCACGGAAGAATGGACGATGAAGGAAAACGAGTGTGCGGAGAGTTGAAAGGAGTGGTAGTCTTTAGCAGTTCCACCGAATCAAAACTAAAACTAGGTGGCAATGAGAATGTAGTTAAGCGGAAAGTGCATTCGATGGAAGCAGATAACCACCTTAGATGGACACACAGAGGGATCACCATTTGATGACATTGGACAACGAAAAGAGTTCCAAAATGTTTTGAGAAATCAAGCCATTCCCCTTGGACTATAGTAAGGAAGAAACACATGAATTCAAAATCTTTGGAAATATGTAGGTGGTATAGCTGAGAATTGGATGGTGTAGAGTCATGCAAATTTGTTCGGAGAAGTTCATTAGGGTAAAGAAAGGAGATCGATATATCAGTGGAGGAGATCATGGTTTCGAAGATTGTGGCATTCACGACAGTGGGATCCATGACATGGAAACGAGAGGTGGAGTTGGTGAGGTGAGTGACACCAAATATTGAGGATTCTCCCCTCCGATAGCAAGCTTGTAGGAATGTAGCTAGGATTGGAATGTCAACCTGGAATGATGCCCGGTCGACAGAGGTGACAAGGAGGTGCACCGCGGAGTCCTGTCGTAGTGGTGTGGCAATATTGCAGAGTGCTCACCGGCACTAGAGCTCAAAGTTGGCACCCATGGCGTCTCCCGCTCCTACTGCCAAGCGAATGCCAGCGTGGGAGGGGGAGTCATTGTCAATAGGGAGAGAGGTGCTATTTACTACCTTCGTTCCTAAATATAACTCTTTTTAGAAATTTTAATATGGACTACATGCGGAGCAAAATGAGTGAATCTACACTCTAAAATATGTCTATATACATCCGTATGTAGTCCATATTAAAATCTCTAGAAAGACTTAGACTTAGGAACTGTAACATCTCAAAATTCTAAATTTTGGAATGTTATATTAATTAATTAATAATGATTGCTTGTGTGATTTGTTGTAATTGAGTGAAATTTGAAACTTTTTGAAAGTTAAATGCGAGGGAATAAAAGGACTTTCCCAAACTTTCATTCTTGCATTTGGTTTCCATGGAATTCCATTTGAAATATTTCAACTCAGAAGCTTTATGCCACTCAAGGATTTTCAAGGAGAGAAGATAATAGGACTTCTTCAAAATTTATGAAATAGAGTGGGGAGTAATGAGTACCGCTTTCAAAACTTATTTGAAGTTTTTCTCTCTCATGTTGGGATTTCAAATCATCTCAAAATTCTATGAATATAAATACTGAGTGAAAGAAACATGACCCTTCAAAAGTCAGAGAAGATTTGAGAAGTATTTTAATAACAAAAATAGAAAAAAAAATACTATTTGTAAAAGATCTAAAAATCAAATTTGAATCCAATTTGAGGATATTAAAAAATGTTTTGTTAAAGTAATTTATTTGCATCTGAAAAATAATTCATATTTTTGTTTGTTTTATTCTAAGAATTTTAATATATTTATTATCTAGGAAAAAAATATTTTTTATTTTTATTTTCTGACTTTTACTCTCTGACTTATTCGGAAAAAAACTTCAGCCACCGACCGCGCCAAGCCACCCGGCCTAGCCCAATAGCAACCTCCTCGCGCCCGAACTGCCTCCGCCTCGCTTGCCCGCTCTCTCCTTCGCCCGCACGCCGCCTCGCCCAGCCACCGACAGGTGGGATCCACCTATCAGGTTCTTCCTCCCCAAGCTGAGCCGGAGTCCATCTCCAGCATGCTGTCGCCGGCCGATGCCGAGTCCGCTCGGGACTCTTTCCCTTGCCTTGCCCTCCTCCACGAAGCTCGCATATAAATAGTCCTCAACCCTGGCCTCTTTTTCCCTCAAACCACAGCCTCCCTCGCCTCTGCATGCCCCGCACAAACCTCACCGGAGTTTGAGCTCCGCCGGAGATACGCCGCCTCGTTTCGTGTTCCACCGTCACCCTCGACCGACGCCACCAACGTGTCACACCCTAGCTAGTTCATGCATTAGAGCGTTGCATCATGTCTATTTTTCTCAACAGAAACTTGAAATGGGGATGACAGAACCCCCAGCCCCCTCTGAATCCAACTAGGGTTTACTAAAAATATTTTCAATGAACCTGAAATGCCCTTCCAAAATGTCCATCATTTTTGTCTTGGTTCAGAACCTCTGCCAAAGTGATGCACAATTTTCTAGGTCATCCTAAGGTCTTTGAATTAAGTCATAAATATTTGAATTTGGGCATTTAAACTTATAAAATATTTCAAATGCTCAAATATTCCCAAACTAAAATGTTCCATGCTGGAATTATTCCAACCAAGGACCAGGTGCAGTTTGGTGATTTTAGGAGTTGTCTAGGTATTTTTAATAAGTCCACAAACCTGCAGAATATAAAAAAACAGGAAGTAGGGAAAGTTTTACCTGGCGCCACCTAGCAGGCCCACCTGCCGGCCCAGCCCAGCCACCGCTCCAGCGAGCTGCTTGGCTTGGCCAGGCAGGCAGGCAGCTTCTCGAAGGCGAGCACAGCATGCGTGCCATGCAGCTGCCCGCCGCCTCGCCGCTCCCCTCGCCCAGCTGATGACGGGGATCGACCCCTCTCCCTCTCCCCGACCCAGCAGACACCAGCTCCTCCCCCCAGCACCTCTCCCTCGCTCTCCCGAACCATGGCCGACGCCACCGCAGCCGCACCGTCGCCGTAATCGCGCTCTCCGTCGTCCTTGCGCTGCGCCACCGTGTCCAGGAGCTTCGCCGCCCTCCGCTCCTTCGAACAAGCCGAGCCCCAAGCGCTCACTTGCCCTGAAGCCACTGCCCCGACCTCGTTCAACCTCGCCACCGCCGGAGATCCCCTTCGCCGTCGCCACCGCACCAGCTCGTCCCCGACCGCGTCGTCTGCTCCCTCGAGATCGCCGTGAGCTTGGCTACCTCCTCCCCCTTTCCTTTCTCGCTCTCGTGCACCACCGCGAGCACACGTAGCTCACCCGCACGCGCCGCCGCGGAGCTCGTCGCCGACGTGTCTCCGGCTAACCACCGGCCACCCCACCTTATCTAACGCCCTCACCGCGTCCCCAGGGGCCCAACGCACCTCACCACGTGCCTCGCCGTGCCCCGTAGCCTCGGTTTCGTCTTCACCCGACTCCGGCGACCGCCAAAGTCGTTGCCGGCGACGTCTCCGGCCACCCCAAGCTCAACCACCGCCACCAAGAGCTGCGGCTCGGTCCCAGCCACCTGTAGATGCTCTCCGCCGCCCATTTGGTCGCCGGAGTGCACAAAACCACTCTCGCCGCCGCGTTCGGCCTCGCCGGCGGCTAGACGCCGGCGTGTTTGACCTTGACTTTGACCAGGGTGGGTCCAGTTTGACTCCCCTGAGTCTATCACAAGTGCCCTCCCCCCCTCTGCTAATTAACCCAGATTAGTTTAAACTAAATTTAATTAGTTATTTAACTACTGACATGCGGGACCCACTGGTCAGTTTGACCTGGACCGGTCTGTTGACTTGCTGAGGTCAGCATGACATCATGCTGACGCAGTAATCCTTTTTTGAAATTAAAATAAATCCAGAATGATTTATAAATTTCAGAAAATGATTTAAACTTCAAAAATTCATAGTAAATCAACCGTAACTCCAAATGCAAAGTTATATATATGAAAAATGATCAGAAAAATCTAATCTATCCATCTATACTGGTTTCATGCATGTTTAAGCAAGCTAACCTGATGTTTAGAGCAGAACTAGATAAAGCACTTATAAGGGCCATGTATGAGTTTGAAACTTGAACCTTTGATTCAAAATGGTTCAAACCCATCTGGTTTTAGTTGCATTAGCCCAACACACTCATATTGCCATGTTTCATGCATGCATCATATTGTTGCATATTGTTTGGTGATGTTTGTGTATCGGTGCTCTCTGCGGCAGGTCCTGCCCCTGAGGAGTATCGTGACTACCCCAACGAAGAACAATATCAGTGCATCGAACCATCAGGCAAGCAACCAACCATTTGATCATATCGATACAATCCCATGTTCTCGCTCCTGCTCTCTTTTACTGCATTAAGACAACGCGTTTCAAACTGCTGTGTGCTACGGTAGTTGAACCCATTTCCTCTGCATGACCTGTCATTGCCACAGTAACTAGATGAAACCCACTAGCATGTGTAGGAGTTGTTTGAGCCATATGTATGTGTTGTTCCTACCTTGCTATGCCTGCTATGCTTAGAGTCGTGTCAGGTCTGGTTCATCTGGGTGATGGGCTAGAGTGAAATGATCATGCCCGTAATGAGAGTGATGTGGTGAACACGATTTGGTAAAGGTATCGATGAAAGGCCATGTAGGAGTACATGGTGGGTCGTTTCATTGAAGCCGACCTTAAGCACTGAGATCTGTATGTGTGATTTAAGATACAGCTACTACCATGCATTGGGCCCTGAAATATGACCCCGCTCGACTTCTTATTCACCCTAGTCCTCTGTCCAGGAGTTGCAAGTAGTTTCTGGTGTTTGTAGCCTACTGGAGGCCGTGGACAGCGCTGACCGTAGGGGTGGGCTATGATGCGGTAGGTACGTGGCATGGTGTACCGGATACCCGTTAGGTATCTTGGGAACCATGTACACATCGTTCGGGGCCGTATGTGGAAACCTCGGTTGGACTCCCTGCGGATGGAACCTAGATAGGCGATAAACCTGGACTAGAGACTTAGGTGTTTAAGTAGGTCATGGTCTACACCCACGTCGGCTTTCGCTTGAAGTCTGCCGAGCACATGTCGTGTGCAGACACTAAGTGGTGGAAACATGTATGAAGAAGTACACCCCTGTAGGGTTAACATTATATATTCGAATAGCCATGTCCGCGGTAAAGGACTACTTGGTTGCCTATACAGTTCATAGACAAGTAAATGGATACTACTAAAAATCTCAAGATAAGCGTGAGTGCCGAGGATGGCTCTTCCGTAGGATGACGGAGGTGGATCCTCGGTGGTGTATTGAGGTGGTGAGTAGTGGACTCGTGTGCGCAAAACCATTTCAAGTTGGTGTATCGTAGGATAGCTTAGCCAAGAGTCAAAGCTGGCTTGCTGTAATAACCCCACCAACCCTTCTTGATAATGTGCATGTATGTAGGATCTGATGTAAGTCTTGCTGAGTACCTTTGTACTCATGTTGCTTTAATTTACATTTTTCAGAAGACGCTGCAACCCCTTCTGATGGGTTCTTCGTAGACGTTGACATCGATGAGTAGACTGAGGCCCAAGTGGTGACCCTGAGCTTGTGAAGGACCACGTAGTATAGCCAGGCTTTCCCAAGCCTCTTTTATTTTACTAGTTGTCTGTACTCAGACAAGTTACTTCCGTTGTTGGCTTGTATGTCTGTATGACTTGAATGCTGGGTCATGTGACCCGTACTTGTGTGTATGCTATGTATGGCTCTCTGAGCCTTAAATAAAGTACTTGTGTTGTAGAGTCATGTTGTGATGCCTTGTTGTATTTGCACATATCGAGCATACTGTGTGTATGATTGAAATGCTTGGTATGTGTGGGATCTGACTATCTAGTTGTTTATTCTTAGTAGCCTCTCTTACCGGGAAATGTCTCCTAGTGTCTCCACTGAGCCTTGGTAGCTTGCTACTGCTCCGGAACACTTACGCTGGCCGGCATGTGTCCTTCTTCGTTCCTGTGTCTGTCCCTTTGGGGAAATGTCACGCGATGGATGCCGGAGTCCTGTTAGCCCGCTACAGCCCGGTTTACCGGAGTCCTGCTAGCCCAGTGCTACAGCCCGGATTCACTTGCTGATGACCGACACGTTCGATGCTGGGTCATGGATGCCTGTCCCTGTAAGTCTGTGCCACTTTGGGTTTACGACTAGCCATGTCAGCCCGGGCTCTTTACCATATGGATGCTAGCGACACTATCATATACGTGTGCCAAAAGGCGCAAACGGTCACGGGCAAAGGTAAGACGTCACCCGTGGGGATACCGTGCGTGAGGCCGCAAAGTGATATGAGGTGTTACATGCTACATCGATGTGGCATCGAGTCGGGGTCCTGACACAACGCCATAGATTTCCCTCGTCGTGTCGCGCCTTCCCATCTACTTCGTCGCCGCCGCCGAGCCCCGGAGTCACCGCCTCGTCCGAAGCCAGGCTGCTCGCCGTCGTCTTCTCCGCCGCAGAAGTCGACCACCGCCGTCGTAAGCCGCTGTCGATCTCGACGGTCAGATCTAGGTTAGACGGTTAGGATTGGATCAGTTCTATTTTTTCCTTTTCGAACCGGTATCCTTTAGTTAGTGAACGTTCGCTCGTTTAGATCCATAGCGAACATTTTTATTCAACAAAAGCTCGACACGTGGCCAGGGACCTAGTTGTAGTTGAGTTTTTTTTCTAGATTAGCCCCTGATTTTCAAACCACCACAACTTTTCAACCGTTTGTCCAAACTCAGTGAAACCAATGCCAAATTCTTCGTCATGATCTCAACTATCGAGAGAACTTATGAAACTAACTTTTTGAAATTTTAAAATTTGAATTAGATCAAATTTGAATTTAAACTTGTTTTGGCTATAACTTGAGTTTTATAACTTTGATTTAATTGATTCTTTTTGAAAATCGAAGCTCTTGACATGTACTTTATGTTAAGATCAACATCACACAATTTTGCTACTGTTAAAATTTCATGTTTTACATAAATTTTATTTGGTTGTTTTTGAAGTTTTCAGAAGTGTTTTCTTCGGTTTTCCTTTTGATTCTTTGTTTGTGTGCTTATGTATGTTATTGTTTCCTTCGTTAGATTATCCGGAGTGTGAAGCTTGCTACTACGAATCTCTAGGGTTTACCAATCGTCAGCAAGGCAAGTTACACTCTGATCATACTCTTTTATACTCAGTTTTATAATGCATTAGTTTCACCCTCAAAGATTGCATGAGTAGGGTTGGGAACATGTGGTTTTGCTATGTAGTTCATGAGCTAGGAACCTATTACCTTTGATCACCCCAGAAATATACGTTATGCTCATAAATTGCTTAGCCATGCTCGTGGACGGGGATTGGTATGTGAGATTCATGAAAGTTGCGAGAGTAATAATAACTAAGGGAAAATTAAGGTGGCAACTTTAATACACATCTGGGTGGATTGTTTGGGGCACCTAGAGAAACCAGTGGTTGCCCAAGGGAATCCTGTAGTACCCATGTGATTACCCTAGGTCTGCCACCCAGGCTCAAAGGGATCATACGTTATTTCATGTCTAGAAACTTCCGTGTGCAGCCACAAGCCATTATGGGCTCTGGCATAGTTTAGTAAGTTGTGTGACCTCTTTCAGTGGTAGACTAGCAGATGTAGGGGAAAGTAGGTGTACCTGTCTACCTAGAGTAAAGTGTAAATACTTCAGAAAGGCTATGTCTCGATCTTCCGATCATGGAGGTGGTCGAGTCTTGTGGGGAAAACTGCGCAAACCTCTGTAGAGTGTACAAACTAATCATGATTAGCCGTGTCCCTGGTTATGGACAACTTTGAGTATCTGGAAGTGAATTATTGGTTGATATCATCACTCTATTTAATTAATGTATTGGGTTATTAAAAATTTGGGAATTTTGGGATTGAGTTGGAGGAACCTTCTCAATAATGGCATAAATTTGGTAGTAAAAATAAAATTTATTCCTTTGTTATAGGGAAAAATTAGCTTTATGCAAAAATAAACTTAGAGCATCCACCAGCCGAATATGCATATAGAGATAGATATTTTCATTATTATTCTATGATGTGAAATTGCCAGTACATTCAATGTACTGACCTACATGGCTGCAATATCTCATGTTGTAGGAATCATACGACGAGTAAGTGATACGTTAGGGTTACGATGTCTACACTCAATTTTGCCGTTGGTGTTGTTGGGACTCCACAACTTTGTTGTTACTTCCGCTATATGGATTGAGGTAATAGTATTTATGTTACTTTTTACATGTGATTGAACTCTATTATAAATCCTCGAGTACGGTATGTGTCAGCATACCGATCCAGGGATGACACTTAAACACAGAGACTTCGATCCATTCGGGCCGGGTCGCTACATGAACGGAGGGAGTAGTAGCGAATGCACGTAATGGGGGAGGGGATGATGAGGTTGGGCTAGGTTGATGGTGGTTTTGGATTCTCCGATGTTGGTACCAACATTTTTGGCGACAACAAGAGCAGAGGGGGTGGGGAGGAGCCATCGACACAAAAAAACCCCTTTTATTTGCTTGAGATAATGGTTACATCTTTCATCAGAAATGCGAGAAACTCACTACGTACTTCCTCCACCTACTGATTGCATAAAAATCTCCAAACTATCCTAGCCAACTTAAAATATGTTTTAAAAAGTCTATTTACAAATTATTATTATATAATTTTTGCGAGGGAATTGTTATAATACATTCGGTGCCCATGTTGACTTATGATGATTATATCTCCCCCTAAAAGCTTCTGCTTATGTTTGATTATTTATAATCTACTCCCTCTATACCACAATACTTGCCACTGGGAAAACTTATACTGGTTTTCCCCAACGACAAGTATTTTGGTACAGAGGTAGTAGATAATAAATGAATGGTACATTCAATGAGAATAGATATGTATATATGATTAAAAATTTAAAATACATGTTCATAAATAGAGGCCAACGATATTCATCATCTTGCCTCTAGGCCTCCTTGTAGCCTCGACGTTCCGTTTCCTATAGGACACCATGTTCATTCAGTTTCTCGATTATACCGACTACAAGCATCACTCGAGAGATTTGCAATCACTGCTGCTAAGTGAGTACTACTACATGACTTCAGAGCCTGGGAATCAAGCTAGCTAGGATTGCCAATGTTCCCACATGCATAACTAACTACATGATGAAAGCCTAATGACGATGCTTGTATTAGCTTTCTTTCTGAGGACTTCCATTCCCATAATTTCTCTGATCATTTCATGTCTACGCCCGACTCATCCTTTTTCTTGAAATCATGTCACACATATTGGTGGACACTGCACTGGGTGAGGTGGTGTAGTAAACGAATACAAGAGAGGCATGATAACAATGTTATAAATACTAAGGTCCTTTGAAAATTGTTTTAAGAGTACCTTGGTGGGTTGATAACTAAGACCTCATTCTGCCGCGTAGGGGGTCGGATGGTGGGTTGATAACTAAGACCTCATTCCGCCGTGTAGGGGGTCGGTTGGTGGGTGAAAGTTTTGAAAGTTGCTACAAATGGCAATGCTTACGGTTTGTAAATAAGTTCAGTCTTTCGACCTCTGAAGTTTATGACCGATCACTTTATATAGAGCATGAATACATGTAGGGTTACCATTGTGGCTTCATGTGTTACCATGCTCCCGATACATGTCACTCTAATAAAAATGTTGCAGAAAAATTCACTCAAGTTCACATTGACTGGATTGAACAAAAACAAAATTACTGCAGTTTCATCAAGTCAGTGAACCTAATTATGATGTTTTTTGCGCGTAAAACTAATTATGATGTTAATCTTGTCAATCATCTTAGCGTATTTGAAAACTCGATACTACTTTTCCCTCAGTTCTCTTCCATGTGGCGAGGACCTTCCATATATATTATCTCGCCAAACTTCGCAAGCATGGTGTGTGCAAATGTTACCAGCATGACTCTCAGTTGCAAGGTTGGAGCAGCTCCACCTTATGCAAAGTGCAAAATCATGCCAACAGATGATATCCAACAATATGATGATGAAAATATAAGCAACGAGTACATTCAATTTTTTTATTCTTCTTTTATCCCACAAAAAAAGTTAATTCTTTTCTCTCGTAGCTTTCCCAGGCATCGCAATCAAGCTGATGTTGCATGTACAGATGAATCTTACCTTTCATGAATAAATTTGTAAAATTTGTAAGCCTTTGTTAAAGAATCAAACAGCAACCTAATAGTTTGGATTAACCAGAACTTTTTTCCTCCACTCAGCAAATCATCTCATGACACCAAACCTGTCAACACAAAGTGCGAGATCCGGTTCAGCTGGGACAACACAAACCTTTTATCGATGGGGCACCACAAACTAAGCATGCAAAAAATTCGTAAGTCCCAGGGCAATCAAAAGGTTAGTCACACGGGACCGAAATGCATCCATGCTCCCCTGGTACTTTCTTGTCCAGATCCAGCATCATCTTACGTCGTGGCTCATCATCTCCCGTGGCTTAGCCCACATTGTGGTGGCAAAACCAATGTGATTTGATGCAGGGGAGCAAACTGGTCAAGGAAGGAATGAAAACTAAGCCACCATTCTGGCCTTTGCAACAGTTTATTTATGCAACCAATTTGCGCAATGGGAACATGGACCATGTGCTCAAGCAGCCTACACAAATTTCCACGACGAGACACTTCATGGATTCAAAGTACACCCAAGGTATAAGCACAAGGTGTTTAGAACCTAGACCGCTACCACGACTTCGTATAGCTCTGGAAAATTGACAGGCCACACCTCTGCACTATCCTTCTCATGACCTTGATACCTGTCGCAAATGCGATTGGGTTCCAAAATGTCGCCCTCGCTTGCGCACCGTTATCTCGTTTTCCAACACCTTCTATTCCTATCATTATTCTACAGATTTCATTTCTACGTTTGGTGCATGTTCTTTCTCCTCCAGATTATGTTACACCTATTAGTGGACACTATGTTTGAGAGTAGTTTACTAAATGGATTGAAGAGAGAC
This sequence comes from Triticum dicoccoides, assembly GCF_002162155.2. NCBI lineage: Eukaryota > Viridiplantae > Streptophyta > Magnoliopsida > Poales > Poaceae > Triticum > Triticum dicoccoides. The sequence goes on from NC_041393.1 coordinate 146,541,235, forward strand.
GAGATAGTCTATGTTATAAATACCAAGTTCCTCCAAAAGTTGCCTTCAATTTGGGTACTTTGGTAGGTGATGATAACTAAGACGTTGTTCCATCGGGTAGAGGTACCATGGTGAATAAATTTCAATGCTTACAGTTGTGTGAAAAAGCTCAGCTTTTACAGCTTGCAAGTTTACGAGAGGTCGTCTCATAGAACATGAATATGCAATGAATTACTATCAAGGCCTTGTGTGCTACCGTGCTTCCAAGTCACATCATTCTACAATACGCGGATGATAATGTCATTTTCATGGAACACGATCTTGCAAAAGCTAGGAATATGAAGCTTATTCTATGCCTTTTTTAGCAACTGCCTGGGCTCAAAATCAACTTCAATAAAAGTGAACTGTTCTGCTTTGGGAGAGCTAAAGAAGAACAATACAATTACAGAAACTTGTTCGATTGTGAAATGGGATCCTTACCTTTTAGTTATCTCGGGATCCCAATCCATCATAGACGGTTAACGAACAAAGAATGGAAATGCATAGAAGATAGATTCGAAAAAAAGATTAAGCTGCTGGAAGGGCAAGCTAATGTATTACGGAGGGCGGCTGGTGTTGATTAACTCGGTTTTGACGAGTTTGCCGATGTTCCTCCTATCTTTCTTTGAAGTACTGGTAGGGGTACAGAAAAGATTAGACTTTTACAGATCCCGATTCTTCTGGCAAAGCGATGAGGCCAAAAAGAAATATAGACTGTCTAGATGGGATATCATGTGTAGACCAAAAGACTAGGGTGGGTTAGAGATCAAGAATTTAGAGGTAAACATTAGATGTTTGCTTAGCAAATGGCTATACAGACTATCTATGGAGACCGAAGGCATGTGTGTACAAATCTTACAGGATAAATACCTACACACTAAGAATTTGGCCCAGGTGAATGCAAGGCCAACGGACTCACCGTTTTGGAAAGGGTTAATGAAGACAAAAATAACTTTCTTCTAGCGGGTGAAGTTCCTAATTAGTAGTGGTACCTCTACTAGATTTTGGGAGGACACATGGCTAGGGGAGATGCCTCTGGCTTTACAATACCCTTCCCTATATAATATTGTGCAATGTAAGGAGGATTATGTCGTCACGGTATTAAATTCAGTAGCACGTAACATCCAATTCAGGAGATCTTTTGTAGGGGAACGTTGGAATGCTTGGTTACACCTGGTCCGTAGGTTGATGGATGTTCAACTTTTAGACCAGGCAGATAAAATTAGTTGGAAGTTAACCACAAATGGATTATTCTCTGTGAAATCCATGTATTTGGACTTAATTAACTCTGGGCCATTGTCGAGATCTTTGCACATCTGGAAGATTAAAGTTCCACTCCACATCAAGATCTTTATGTGGTTCATCCACAAAGGAGTCATCTTGAGCAAAGATAATATGATGAAAGGAATTGGGTTGGTAACCCCAGGTGTTGTTTTTGTGATCAAAACGAAACGATTAAACACCTCTTTCTCAAGTGTCCACTTGCAAAATTGTTATGGTGAACTATTCATATAGCTTTTAACATCCAACCTCGAATGAGCATAAACACGTTATTTGGGACGTGGCTTAATGGAGTAGACGTACACATAGCTAAACATATTCGGATAGGGATATGTGCTTTATTGTGGGCTATATGGAACACTAGAAATGATATGATTTTTAATGGTACAACATTCACCAATTTTTTGCATGTTATCTATAGAGCTACAAACTGGATCTGTATGTGGTCGTTACTCACTCATGCGGACTACATGGGGCCTATGGTTATTGGGTGCAACCGCCGGAAGACGGTAGCACGTGACGATGCCATAGACCTAGGATAGGGTCATAGGCCTGACCTATACGCTCTACCCAAGGTCACTACCCTAGAAGCAAATACATTCAAAGAACAACAGAGAATATTGATTGAAGTTGTCGAGTGCAATCCACTCGACCAGTCATCTCACTCGGGTACCCCTCCCTCCTGATATCACTTGACCAAGACGAAGCCATTCGACCATTTGAGAAACCACTCGACCTATAGAAGACCAGGAGTCACTCAGGACGGCAACGGTCGGGCATTCACTCCATAGTCTTAAAGGTCATTAAATACACTTTATAGCTGACGTTATCAGTAACGCCCTATCTTAATGTACATTGAACCCCTGTAACGGAGGTGGCTGGGGTCCTGGCGTACTCTATATAAGCCACCCCCTCCTCTCGGACAAAGGGTTCGCACCCCCTGTAACACACACACACACACACACACACACACACACACACATATTCCAGTCGACCGCCTTAGGGCACCAAGACGTAGGGCTTTTACCTCCACCGAGAGGGGCCTGAACTCGTAAAACTCGTGTGTACAATCTCGTCATAGCTAGGGCCTCGCCTCCTCATACGTACCCCCTATTCTTACTGTCAAACTTAGTACCACGACAGTTGGCGCCTACCATGGGGCAAACGTCTTAGCGACTTCCGGCGAGGTTGTATTTTCTCTGATCTTCATCAACATGGTCTCCGGCGGCGGTTTGATCATGGGCTGTGAGTTCCGTCTCGGCGCGCTCACTTTTGTCGCCGACGACTCCGCTGGCTCCAGGAGACCCCCTCGACATTGAGGCTCTCCCGATCCGTGGTTCGTCGCACTTCCGCGCGAGTGCCTGCGGCGTCCTCCTTCGGCAGCCATCGACCCCATATCAGTCGGTCCTCACGTCGTCTTCTCACTCCGCTGGACGCTGCTGCAAGCGATCTGGTCGATCACGGCTCCAGCGGTGGGTGAAGCACGCGGTGGCTTGTTAGACGTTGACCCCCCAAGCTGCGGCAATCGAGCCCGACGTATTTCACTGCGGTCCAGTTGACCTATCGACTGACTTAGTAGACACACTTTCCAAGAACAGGAGTTGTGACCCCGCGACAGAAGTCCTTATGGTCGACTCCCATCGCAGCCCACCTGGTTTTCGTCGCAGCAGCAGTAACGGCAGCGGCGATGGCCCGTCATTCGACCACGAGGAATATCGGCCCCAACCTCTCAACTCGCAGCAGAGGGAGTAGCTGCACCGCCGCAACATGGAGGATCCTAGACCCCCATCATAGGGGAAACCACCGAGTCTCGCGCACTCATTTGGAGAATCTCCAACATTCTCTCGACAAGCATGCCCGTCGACTGATCCCCGAGTCCAGTCGACGTCCACGACAGTTGTTTCCACCGGAAACTCGGGTATTCCGCACACTGATCCAGAATCTTGCAGCTGCTGCGCGTATCGCAGAGTCCATTCAACCGTCCCGTTCAGAGGCTGGAAGAGGCTTGAAACAGATCAGGGCGCTGCTCCGAGCAGCGGGAGACCTAAACTCCGCCATGTCCCAATCGCGGAATAGAATCCACAGCAGATCAGTAAGGGCAGACACCATTCAGTCAGCACACAGTCCTGGGTCACCTTTGCAGCGTGAAGATCGTGATCACCTCCGAGATCGGCACCTGGGAAGAGCTCATGGAGAGTATGATCGTGAGTACGCCCACGACAACCACCATCGAGCGCCTTCGCCCCTTCCGAGGGACGGGTCATACGCGTCCCGGCGGTATGATGATAGGTGTCTGTATGGAAATGAACGCAGAGTTCCAGTCGACCCAAGAGAGCCTGGCTTTGATGCAAGGTTAGTCCTTGTTCAGGGTTTGGTCGACCAGAATAGAGTATACAGAGAGGGGCTGGATAGAGACAGGCCCAGTGGAAGCAGGGTCCATGTTTCTGGCCATGAGTGTCTCGGAAGAGCCATCAGAGTCACTGAATCCCTCACAATTTCAGATTGGCGACTGGCGTCAGTAAGTTCATAGGAGAATCAAAGCCTGACACTTGGCTTGAAGACTACAGAGTGGCTGTGCACATTGGTGGCAGCAGCGATGAGGTGGCCATGAAGCACCTTCCTCTAATGCTTGAAGGTTCTGCCAGGGCCGGGCTGAATCACCTGGCCCCTGGGAGCATTTTGAGTTGGGATGAGTTGGCTCGAGTGTTTACCAGAACATTTGAGGGCACCTGCAAGATACCTGTTAGTCTGCCACCTGCAAAGACCTGTTGGTCTGCTAGAATTGTAGCATTGCATGCAGAAACCAAATGAAACCTTGAGAGATTATATCCAGAGATGGATCACTCTGCACCACACAGTGGAGAATGTGTTAGATCACCAAGCAGTCTGTGCTTTTAAGGAGGGCGTTCGCTACAGAGAGCTTAATCTGAAGTTCGGTCGGACCGGAGATATGTCTCTTGCTCGGATGATGGAGATTGCCACCAAATATGCTAACGGCAAAGAAGAATACCGACTCCGGAGTGGTAAGAACAGACCAGTCGCCCAGGACACCGGAGGAGGAAATTCCAGTCGGAAGCATAAGCGAAAGGCTGAGGCAGCAGGCCTTGCCGAGGCAGCAGTGTTGAATCAAGGAAAGTTCAAGGGGAATCCCAAAGGGCCTTGGATCCCTAAAAAGTGAAGGATCAAGCAGGAAACGATGTGATGGATTTGCCGTGTCATATTCACACCAAAAAGGATGAAGAGGGGAACCTGATTCTCCCCAAACATACAACTCGACAATGTCGACTCCTAATCCAGAGCTTCCGAGAAAGGCAACCCAGTGAAAAGGACAAAGAGTCCGATAAGGAGGAAGACAAAGACGATGATGGTGGTTACCCCAATGTCAATGCCACCTTGGTGATTTCTGCTGATCTTGAGAGCAAAAGTCGACTGAAAGTCATTAATAGAGAGGTGAACATGGTTGCTCTGGCAACACCAAAGTATTTGAAGTGGTCAAAAACCCCTATTACATTCGACCAGTCCGACCACTCACCATGCGTTGCTACCCCTGGGCGGCAAGCGCTGGTGGTCGACCCGGTCGTTGGGGGCACCCGACTGACCAAGGTTTTGATGGATGGTGGCAGTGGTCTGAATATCCTATACGCTGAGGCCCTCAAAGGAATGGGCATTCTGATGTCCAAGCTCGGTGAGAGCAACATGCCCACGGAGTCATCCCAGGAAAGAAATCCGACTCACTCGGTCAGATCAATCTTGACGTGGTTTTCGGCGATGAGAAGAATTACCGCAAGGAAAAGTTGACATTTGAGGTAGTGGATTTCCAAAGTGACTATCATACCATTTTGGGCAGATCTGCCTATGCTAGCTTCATGGCTCGACCGTGTTATGTGTACCTCAAGATGAAAAGATGCCTAGACCCAAAGGCGTGATAACATTTGCCGGTAACTAGCAAAGAGCAGAAGACTGTCTTCAGGATGGTGCGAAGATAGCGGATGAGCAGATGGCAGCAATGGAGTTTCAAGAGTACCAGAAGACTGTAGATCCGAGTGATTTGCTGCGTGCCAAGAGGCCTGCCTTGGAGTCCGCATTTCAGTCGGTCGGCGAGACCAAGCCAGTCCACATTCACCCGACCGAACCCAATGCTGCTCCGACCCATATCTCAATGACACTCGACAGCAAATAGGAAGAAGCGCTCATCCAGTTCCTCCGTGAGAACTGGGACATCTTTGCACGGAAGCCATCTGACATGCCAAGTGTACCCAGGGGACTTGCTGAGCACCATTTGCAAGTCAACCCAAAGGCAAACCCCGTTAAGGAACATCTCCATCGGTCCACCACGGAGAAAAGAAAGGCGATTGGCGAGGAGGTGGCTTGGCTTCAGGCTGCTGAGTTCATCCGCGAGATATACCACTCCAAGTGGCTCGCCAATGTTGTTATGGTCCCCAAGAAAGATAAATCACTTCGGATGTGTATTGACTTCAAGCACATCAATCGTTCCTGCCCGAAAGATCATTTTCCTCTACCCCGCAGCGACCAGATAGTCGACTCAACTGCGGGATGTGAGTGACTGTCCTTTTTGGATGCTTATTCTGGTTATCATCAGATCCGACTTATGGACCCGACGAGATAAAGACAACTTTCATCACCCCGTTTGGGTGTTTTTGCTATGTTACTATGCCCTTTGGCCTCAAGAATGCTGGTGCCACATTCATGCGCATGATTCAGGAGTGCCTGCTCACTCAAATCAGTTGGAATGTAGAAGCATACATCGATGACATAGTGGTTAAGTCACACAAAGGTTCCGACCTACTGACTGACCTCGCTGAAACCTTTGCCAACTTAAGAAGATATGATATCAAGCTCAATCCATCAAAGTGCACATTCGAAGTTCCCGGCGGGAAGTTACTCGGTTTTCTCAGTTCCGAACAAGGGATCGACGCAAATCCAGAGAAGATTAGCACAATCCTCCGAATGAAGCGCCCAGTGCGTGTGCACGGTGTTCAGAAGCTTACTGGTTGTTTGGCTGCATTGAGTCGATTCATCTCACGCCTCGGTGAAAAGGCACTGCCTCTTTACCGAATGATGAAGAAGTTTGACAAGCTCGAGTGGAATGACGAAGCTGAAGCAGCATTTCAAGACCTCAAAGCCCTGCTCTCCACCCAGTCGGTGCTTGCTGCTCCAGTCAGTAAGGAGCTTTTACTACTTTACATCGCAGCCACGGGACAGGTTGTTAGCACAGTGCTCACGGTCGAGCGGGAAGAAGAAGGCAAAGCCTTCAAAGTTCAGCGCCCTGTGTATTACATTTCAGAAGTCTTGACCCCGTCCAAGCAAAGATACCCTCATTATCAGAAGCTTGTATGGAATTCACCTGGCCATGAAGAAACTTGCACACTATTTCTCTGATCATTCGGTTTAAGTCATCAGTGATGCTCCATTGTCCGAAATTCTGAATAACAGAGATGCAACTGGACGACTGGCAAAATGGGCGATCGAACTCCTTCCTTTAGATATCAAGTTCGAGGCAAAGAACGCCATCAAGTCTCAAGCAATTGTAGATTTCTTCATAGAGTGGATAGAACAACAACAGCCGACTCAAATTCAGTCGAAACATTGGACCATGTTCTTTGATGGATCCAGGATGTTGAATGGCTCTGGTGCAGGAGTGGTTTTGGTGTCCCCACGAGGAGACAAGCTCGGTTATGTCCTCCAATCCACTTTGATTCTTCAAACAATGAAGCTGAGTATGAGGCACTATTGTATGGGTTGCGTACGGCCATTTCACTTGGTGTCCGGCGCTTGATGGTCTACGGCAACTCAGACTTAGTGGTTAATAAAGTAATGAAGGAATGGGATGTCAGGAGTCCAGCAATGATTGGTTATTGCAATGCAGTGAGAAAGCTAGAGAAGAAGTTTGAGGGGTTAGTGCTCCACCACATACCAATCAAGCTGCTGATGATCTGGCGAAGCTAGGTTCCACTCGGAAGCCTATCCCCAGCAACGTGTTCTTGGAGCATCTCCACACCCCATCAGTACAAGAAGATCCCTTCAAGGAAGAGGCCCCGCAACCAATAAGTTCAACCGACCCGACTGAGATTGGGTTCCAGCTGTGGTTGAATTAATCATGGAAGTCTTGGTGATCACGCCCGATTGGACGGTACCGTACATCGCATACATTCTTAGGCAGGAGCACCCAGAGGATGAGGATGAGGCTCGTCAGATAGTCCATCGATCGAAAGTTTTCACCGTGATAAAAGGATAGCTTTACAGAGAAAGTGTCACAGGAGTGGCTCAACGCTGTATCGCCCTGGAAGAAGGTCGAATGATCCTAAACCATATCCACTCGGGGACCTGTGGTCACCATGCGTCCTCTCGGACCATCGTGGCCAAAGCATACCGAGCGGGATTCTATTGGCCTCGAGCAAATGAGATGGAAAAATATATAGTCCACAAGTGCACAGGTTGCCAGTTCTACCCTAACATGTCCCACAAGCCTGCGTCTGCCTTGAAGACTATTCCACTCATCTGGCCGTTTGCAGTTTGGGGGTTGGATATGGTTGGACCCTTCAAGACCGGCAGAAGTGGTTTCACTCATTTGCTTGTAGCAGTCGATGAGTTCACTAAGAGGATCGAAGCCAAGCCCATCAAAAACCTTGACTCAAGCACTGCCATCAGTTTCATCAAGGAGTTGATATTCAGATATGGAGTTCCTCACAGCATTATCACAGATAACAGCTCCAACTTTGATTCTAATGAGTTCAAGGTGTTATGTGCGTCCCAAGGCACTCGGGTCGACTATGCGTCCATTGCACACCCGCAGTCGAATGGGCAAGCAGAAAGGGAGAATGGTTTGATCATTCAAGGGTTAAAACCCCGACTGATGCACGACCTCAAGCACGCAGTTGGAGCTTGGGTGACTAAGTTACCATCCGTCCTATGGGGGCTAAGAACGACATCGAACTGGTCGACTGGTCGAACACCTTTCTTCCTGGTGTACGGTGTCGAGGCTGTGCTTACGAGTGACTTGCTGCATAATGCCCCCCGAGTGGAACTCTTCTCAGAAGCTGAAGCGGAGCAGGCACGCAAAGACGCAGTTGATCTCCTGGAAGAGGAAGGCGAGATGGCTTTGATTCGGTCGACCATCTATCAGCAAGATCTACGTTGATTACATGCCCGTAATGTCAGAGGTCGAGCATTTCAGGAAGGAGACATTGTGCTCCAAGTGGATCAGAAACGGCCTCACAAGCTTGCTTCGGCCTGCGAAGGTCCCTTCATCATCACCAAGGTGCTTCACAACGGAGCGTAGCACATCTACAATGTAGCCAACAATATGGACGAGCCACGCGCATGGAACGTAGAGCTGCTTTGTCGTTTCTATACCTAAAATAGACCCGACGAGTTGTAATAAGAGTACTTCAGTTTGCTTACCAAAGACTAGATTTTTACAACATCTTAATGATTGATTCCCCATAATCATTTGTGTCTGAATCCCCCAGTGGGTGGCTTAGCCGCGAACCTGATTCGCCTAAGTTAAAGAATATTCCGAGTGGAGAGCAATCCTCCCACTCGGGGGCTTAGCTGCGACCCCGTACTCGCGTAAGTTAAAAAATATTCCGAGTGGAGAGCAATCCTCCCACTCGGGGGCTTAGTTGCGACCCCGTACTCGCCTAAGTTAAAAAAGATTCTGAGTGGAGAGCAATCCTCCCACTTGGGGGCTTAGCTGCGACTGTCGGTGTCAAAACTGGTGGATCTCGGGTAGGGGGTCCCGAACTGTGCGTCTAAGGCTAATGGTAAGAGGAGGCAGGGGACACGATGTTTTACCCAGGTTCGGGCCCTCTCGATGGAGGTAATACCCTACTTCCTGCTTGATTGATCTTGATGATATGAGTATTACAAGAGTTGATCTACCACGAGATCGTAGAGGTTAAACCCTAGAAGCTAGCCTATGATTATGATTGTCGTTCTATGGACTAAACCCTCCGGTTTATATAGACACCAGAGGGGGCTAGGGTTACACAGAGTCGGTTACAAAGAAGGAAATCTACACATCCAAATATCCAAGCTTGCCTTCCATGCAAAGGAGAGTCCCATCCGGACACGGGACGAAGTCTTCAATCTTGTATCTTCATAGTCCAACAGTCTGGCCAAAGTATATAGTCCGGCTGTCCGAGGACCCCTTAATCCAGGACTCCCTCAGTAGCCCCTGAACCAGGCTTCAATGACGATGAGTCCGACGCGCAAATTGTCTTCGGCATTGCAAGGTGGGTTCCTTCTCCGAATACTTTGTAAAAGATTTAGAACACAAGGATCATGTTCGGCTCTGCAAAACAAATTCCACATACCACCATAGAAAGTATAATATTCCACAAATCTAATCTGCTGACAGCTTTTTATAGCATGACATCATGCCATGGCTCGGTCATTATTCGAACCGTTTTCATAGCCTACCGACGCACATATCACGAGGCGGTTTTATCAGCATGTCTTGTCGAAGCAGAGATCATGTCCCCCCCCATTGTGGGATTCTCATTAATACGGGTGCGGGTAACCCAACCGTGCCATCAATCGTGGCGCTTGGAGGAATAATCGTTTTTAGAGGGCAATTGGGAAGGCGCAGGATCTTTGCTACCTTTATAAGGGGATAAGAACCTTCCCTTTCACCCACACCCTTCTCTACTCATCCATTCCTTTCCGCTCGAGCCCTGGTGCCCAAGCGCTACTCTTCTCCGCCCAAAAAGGCTTCCCGAAGATGTCCGGATCTGGAGCAGGAGGCAAGTGGATGGCCTCTACTATCTGGGAGAAGGATATCAAAAAGCTTCGGGGGGTGGGTATCTGGCCAAGAGAATTAGCCACCGTCTTCCGATAGCGGGACAGATCGTCCCCACCCTGGAACCCCACGAGAGGGTGGTATTTCTCCCTCATTTTGTCCGCGTCTAGGGTTTCCCCTCCACACATTTGTTCACGGCATCATGTACTACTATGGGATTGATTTCCATGATCTATGCCCAAATTCCTACCTCAACATCTCGACATTCATAGTCATGTGCGAGGCCTTTCTCCACGTTCCGCCGCACTTCGGCTTATGGATAAAGGTTTTTAATGTAAAGCCCAAGGTAGTGAGCAAGGAGCATGCCGAATGCGGAGGCGCCATGGTGAGAAAGATGCCCAATGTTACATGGCCGACAGGGACTTTCAACGATTCCGTCAAGGAGTGGCAGCAGCAGTGGTTCTACATCACCGAGCCGCGTGGCAAGGAGTGGACCGCCGATCCGGAGTTCAGATCCGGTGCCCCCTGTGACTTATGTCCTAGCACAAAAAGGGCCTGAACTGGGCTTCGTCTGACGAGCTATCAGAGCTCCGGACGCGCGTTCAAGACATGGAAGACAAGAGCGTCAAGCTTGTCAATGTAGTCCAGGTGATGTTGGTTCGCCGGATTCTACCACGTCAACACCGAGCTTGCAATCTACGGAGTTCGACCCGACCAAGCACCAGACTCTGCTAGAGCTCTTTGGCTCTACGCACAAGGGCATCTGGAAGGTGCTTTTTAAGTCCGGAAAACCGTGCCAGACTCCACCGAGGACCGTGGGTACCAACTGTCCCGCCCCGCAAGTTCGGTAAGCAACTAAATGTTTGACAACTCATGTGTTCTATCCGTACATCCTTCGGAAAATACTTAACGTGTTTCCTATCATTTTCCTAGGGCTGGGCGAAGAAGGCGGGGCGGATCTACTGTCCAGCCCCTTTGCCAGAAGAACCGGCCGGCCCACTTCTGATGAAGATGCTGGTCCCGGCGCCATATAAGGCGCCGAAGAAGAAGACCGAAAAGGAGGCCAAGAAGACCAGGGGCGGCCTCCGTCGCCGTGGTGCCCCGGACACAAAATCCAAAGACTCCAATGCCCATTCTTCCTCCGAAGAGGACGGGGAGGAGGATGACAAATCCCCCGCATGGGGAAAGAAGAAAAGAACGGCCTCCAACTCCTTGGAGGCTGATTCGCCTAAGAGGGGAAAAACTCCTCTTCAAGAGGAGTCCACCGGCGCCACCGATAGCAGCCCGGAGTGGGATCCCAGGGCCGAGCCCCTGGTGAACTCATAATTATAAAATCCGAACACACTCATGCGTCCGGACTTGTCATGCATCACATTCTAATCTGAGCTGTGCTTTTCTTTTTCAGTCCCGTGAAGCCCTGCGTTGAACAATCCTCGTCAGAAGATCTACTGGGTTCGGACGCTATGGAGAGCGGGACACCCCCGAAGGCCTCCTCCTCCAAACGTAGGAATGAAACCGAGGTTTCATCCCAGAAGGACCCAGGCCATGGAGGAGGGGAGAAGGTCGCAAAGATGGCGCCAGGAGGCCATACTTCTGGGGCTGGTCACACGAGAGAGAAAGCTCCCGTGGGTGTCGACGGCAGGGGTCATCTTGAATCCGGACCCAAGCCGGACACGATTCTAGATACCGATAAGGTCCCCGAGTCAGACAGACAGCCTCCGCCAACTGGAGGAGGTATGCCTGCTCCATAGGCCGCCTCTGTCCAACCAGAGGTGCCGGATACTTTATTGGCGGTGCTGAAGGGTGCCTCCATCGTTGATGAACATCGTGCCCTCATGGGTGCGGTGATTGAGAAGATTCAGTCCGCTGAGAGTGGACTGAATGAATCCTGTATCAGCCTCATAAGAGGCTTTGAGGTATGTTTTATGAGTTTTTGGGAGAGTGTCATGGCATAGATAGTAGCCCCTGATACACTGTTCGGTGAAAGAAAGAACCGAATAGAGGATCAAATTCATGTTCGCAGGAGACTCACTTGATGACATTTATCTTTTAACCAGCAGGCATCTGTAGTGACTGCCGCCTCTCAAGCTGCGGAAGTATCCGGACTGAGGCATAGTCTGGAGCGGGCCGAAGGAGAACTTGGCCAAGTGAAGAGACAGCTGGAGGATAATCAAGGTATGTAGAAACCTTGTTTATGTAGCACAAATGAATAAGTGTACATGATGGAAATATTTTTATAATGTGCTCTAGGAGCGACGGCCGAAATTGAGGCTCTCAGGAGGACTATGGCCGAAGCCGAGAAGAAGGCAGCTGCAGAGCAGGCTCTTCGTGAGAAACACGAGGCTAGAGTTATTGAGGTTGAGCGAGAGCTTCAAGAGGCCGTGCAGAAATGCGAGACCTTGGAGCAAAGTTTACCAGGGAAAGAATCCGAACTCTCCCAGGCTCGCCAAGCCGCAAGTGATGCCCGGGGGGGAGCCCAAGGTGCCTTGAAGGAAATCCAGGAGGCGAGGAAGATTGCGGCTGGTAAGGCTTTTTCTGTAAAAAGCAAGTATTGGAGATGAGAAAATCAAATTTGACAACTTGAGTTTTGATGTATACAGGGGTATATGCAGAGCTGGCGCGCAACATATCTGATGCCGCCTAATTCTACCGAGCCGAAGGGGGGAATACTGCGGATAAGCTCTTCTAGACGCAGTATCTGGCACCGAATTATCCGGTGCCTTTGTCCGATCAGCTGAAGCAGCTAGTCGAGATGCATAAGGCGGCCGAGTTAGCCATGAAGGATTTAATTATCTAGCTGTGGCCTGCTGAGCCGATTCCAAGCAGCTACTTCGGACTCGTGAAGCGGCTTGTAAGTGCCTGCCCTCGACTCGAAGTCATCAAGCGGTCAGTCTGCATAGAAGGTGCGCGAATGGCCTTCGCCCATGCCAAGCTGCATTGTGGGAAGATGGATGCAGAAAAGCTGATGACCGAGGGACTGTCGGAGGGGAAGGAGCACCGCAAGCCCGAACTGTATTATGAAGGTGTTTTGAAAGGAGCCTGCCTTGCGGCGGAGCAATGCACCAAGGACATTATATTTCCATAAATACGGTCATGTTCGTCCTTTGTAATATTTGAACAAGAGCATTCTTATCATCTATTGCTTGTTGTTTGAAAGTTTTTCCTCCTGTGCGGCCGTTTTATATATTAATCCTGAGAGTCGGCCAGCCGTCGGCTTCCGCCCCCATGTAGTGAGTACAGGGGTGTTCGGGATAAACCTGAGCACTCTTTATCCCAATTTTGGGTCCCTAAAGGAGGTGTTCAGCACAGCAAACCAGGCAATCAGACTATAGGGCTTTATTGCTCTCACTTAGTGAAAGTGCTAGTTATCGACTACAGGGGGGTGAATAGGCGATTTTTATCAAAGTCTTCAAAACATGGTTGTTTCGAAGACAAACAATACAAATGACCTAATTGATATGCAGCGGAAGATAAACTACACAAAGCAAGCCATAGTCAAGTATGCAATAGTGGTAACGTACGAGAACTAATAGCAGCTAGGTAGTAAGGATCAGGATTGAAGATAGTATGAAGCCAATCAACAATAGTAGTCAAACATTGAAGTCAAACAGATAAGACAGATAAGCAATGAATTCACGAAGACAAACTCAAAGTAAAGGAGGGAAGGGATAGAACCAGTCACTTGTTGAAGACACAGGATTTGTTGGACCAGTTCCAGTTGCTGTGACAACTGTACATCTGGTTAGGGAGGCTGAGATTCAACTCAGAAGACCGTGTCTTCACCTTATTCCCCTTGAGCTAAGGACACCTAGTCCTCGCCCAATCACTCTGGTAAGTCTTCAAGGTAGACTTCCGAACCTTCACAGACTTCGTTCACCCGGCAATCCACAATGACTCTTGGATGCTCAGAACGCGACGCCTAACCGGCTGGAGGATACACAGTCCTCAAGTGTAATAAGTCTTCAGGTCACACAGGCAGAAAAACTTCAGTGATGCCTAACACTCTTTGGCTCTGGGTGTTTGGGCTTTGTCCTCGCAAGGATTTCTCTCTCAAAGGCTTCGAGGTGGGTTGCTCTCAAAACGACAAAAGCCGTAAACTAACTCTGAGCAGCCACCAATTTATGGTGTAGGGGGTGGGCTATTTATAGCCACAAGGCAACCCGACCTAATATGTCCGAAATGACCCTGGGTCACTAAGGAACTGACACGTGTTCCAATGGTCAGATTTCAAACACACACGACAACTTTACTTGGGCTACAAGCAAAGCTGACTCATCCAGCTCTGCATAAGATTTGCTCTCATTGTCTTCGCTCGAAGACATAGGTTTTGAGTTGAGCATCACTTTAGTCACTCTGACTTAGTTCACTTGGACCTCACTTAACAGTACGGTGGTTCCTATGACTCAACACAGAAGAAGAGCAAACAACGAAACAACTCAGTCTTCGCCCTCCATAGTCTTCACTCAATGTCTTCTCATGTCATAGTCTTCAATGTGAACCTCTTCACACACCACCATTGTCTTCAATGTCTTCATACATTTTTAGGGGTCATCTCCGGTAGGTAAACCGAATCAATGAGGGACACTACCTGCGTTATCCTGCAATTCTCACAGACGCATTACTCCCTCAACCAACTTTGTCATCAATACTCCAAAACCAACTAGGGGTGGCACTAGATGCACTTACAATCTCCCCCTTTTTGGTGATTGATGAAAAACTGGTTGAAGTTTTCAACGGGAAAGAAGTATGTGAAATTGTACAGGATAGTGCATTGTCTTCATAAGTGGAAAGGGCTCCCCCTGAAGATGTGCATATAAATAATTTGCTTTTGGAATGCAAATGCACATGGCAGGTTGTACTTGTGGAGATCCACTTCAACTTATGAGGATAATTCATCATGCATGAAACGATATAGCTAAGAGAATGACATGCATAATGAAAAATGGACGTCTGTAGAATGATCTAAGTGCGGAAGTTATCATCGCACGTGGAAACACAAATAAGTGGCAGACGACCATCAAGTTTAAGTGTTACAACTCAAAGAACGAAATGTATCAAAAGCAAGAGTTGTAAACACTAGGCAAAATATAAAGCAACCGCCCTTATGAACCCGCTTGAAGACTATCAAACTCATACGCTTCTCCCCCTTTTGTCAGTAATGACCAAAAAGGTTTGAAGACATAGAGCATCTACTCGTCCTCAGGAGGAGTAGTTGAAGCAGCAGGGTTGTCGTTGTCGTTTGGCGGTGCAGACGAACTTGGTGCAGTGTCGATGCGTGCAGATGTAGGGGGCGGTGAAGTAGCATCGTCTTCATTATCGATCACATTGGCGTTGACAGTTGCCGCGAAGGAAGAATAGTCAAAGTCTTCAAGAGATGGAGTTCTTCGTAGGACAGCATTCCGTGGATGAGTGGAGTCAAACTTGAATCTTTCAGTGAAGCCATCGTCTTGAAGATCAGCTTCAGCACTGAGTAGGGTCAAACTCTTCCATGAACGCCGACAAGTTTCGTGAGTGACAAATGCATTCTTGGTGGCAAGGTTTCGAATGCGATTTACATCCACCAAGAGGCTGTGCATCTGACGCTTCAGCCAAAAATGATGCTTATCTTGCTTATGATGTAGGGCCACAAGAAGTTCTTGGTCATTGAGGACCCGAGAGCGCTTCCGAGGCCATTGAGCAATTGTGCTCTCAGTAGCTTCAGTTGGTGCACGATGAGGCAGACGAGTATTCCCAGCCATCGGATAGACACGCGTGACAGCTTGGACTCCTTCCATAGGCTGAATGAAGCTTTGATGTTCAGCATTCTGAAGACAAAGAGGCTTCTTGGCAGGTTCAGGGTATATGGCTTCAACTGACATATCAACCTCTAGTAGGAAGATCACATGATTGCGAGCGGATGGTTGATAGTTGACAGCAGAGTGTTGCTTGATGAGGTGCATGACCCATGGAGCATAGAACTTCAGTCAGAAAAGGTTAGGTCCAGATGCAGCCAATTTCCTGATGAAAAAATCTTGCGCATTGAAGCTAATGCCATTGAGGATGTAAAAGACCAATGTCTTCATGGATCCTTCAAGTTTTGCAGCTAATGAATGTCCTTTGATCGGCCATAGAGTCCGCCTGATGATATGATATATAGTGCGCGGCATATACTTAAGGTCATCAACAAATAACTCCTTTGGATATTCAGCATCACGTGGCAAAGGCTTCATCATGCTCAACATCTGGCTCATATTGGGTTCAGGCTTATGGAAGATGCTTTCCAGTGCATTGCGGTGTTTTTGATAACCAGGTTCATATAGATCTCCAGGAGTGGATAGGCCTGTAAGCTCAATGATGTCAAGAGCTTTGGCTTCATGATGAACATTTCCTGTCATCCACTCGAGAACCTAGGTCTTGATATCTCTGTTGTAGCCGCGAATGTGGAGGGTAGCATAGAAATGAAGCAATAGCTCTTCATTCCAATGTTCTTTGTCTGTTACAAAGCTGAGCAGACCGGCATCACGAAAGCAGTCAAGTGCTTCTTCTAAGCACCGCAGTCCAGCAATGGCTTTAATGTCGAGGCGCATATGAGGGAAAATGCACCCTTGATCATACAGAACACAGGAGTAATAGCTTCGCTGCTGATGACTCCAGAACCGATCTGATGATCTTTTTGGCTTTGTGTAGGGGTTCTTTGAGCTGCCAAAGAATGTGTTGTGGCTTTTGAAGCCATTTACATTGAAAGACCCGACAGATGTGGCAGTACCTGGAAACCGTGGCAATCTTGGCTTTGGCTTCTGTACCTGAGGCCTATGCTCAATGTGATAGTCAAACTAAGGACCAGAGACAGTAGGCGGAGGGACCAGAACGGGCCATCTTACTGTGATTAGCTCGCCATGGTTGTATGCTTGCTCGATTGTATAGGGCCTTGGTGGCGGAACAGGAGCAGTGGCAGCAGCTGAGGCTTCAGGCTGCACAACAGGTGCTTCAGGAGCAGTTGCCTCATTGGTTTCAGGCACACTATTTGGTTCAAGCTCCACATTAGCTTCAGCCATGACAACGTCATGGGCTTCACTTGCGTTGGTAGTGGCAGCTTCAGAATTTTCAACCTCCACTTGCTGAGCTGGAGGGTCAGGCACAGACACGTTCACTTCATGAACAGTTTCTTCAGGAATGGGGGGAGTTTGGACACGTTCTTCTTGACGTTCTTCATCGGCTGATGCAGCCGGATTGTCTTCAGCAGCTGGTGCTTCAGACACGGAGACATTCACAGCACGAGTGGCTTCTGAAAACACTTGACGTGCAACCGGTTGATGATGCACTTCTCCTTCTGGAACGCTCGGAAGAGGGACTTGAGGCCTTGGTCCTTTGCGAAGCCTTTGTAGTACAGGTGACGCCTTTGGAGATGGAGTGGGTAGGTCCTCATCCTCTTCAACTTGCACGGATGGTGTGGCTTGTTGTTGTTGGGGAGTACTAGGGGAGTCTTGGTGTTGCGGGCGATCAGCCCATGAAGCATCCTAAGCAATTGGCGTCAGAGGACGACCAATGCTGATGAGTTCGCTGTTCGTGACAACAGGCGATGATACCACATTGTATTCAATTTGAGGAAGAACTTCATCATCTTCAACATTGTCATGGTGACCAATGTCTTCAGCAGTGATGGGATCAACTGCTGGCGCTTCAGCTTCAGGAGCCTCTGTGGAAGCAGGCTCATGAACAGTCATGCGAAGTTCTTGGGATGCAGATGCAGGACGAACCACTGAGATGGGTTCAACAACAAGGGGCTCTGTGGGAGCAGCCCAACTCTTCTTGATCTTGCGCTTCTTCTTGGAGGGAGCAGCTTCAGAGGCTTCAGTATTCTTTCTCTTTCTAGCTTCAGCCTCTGCAGCCCTCATCTTCTTCTGTTCTGAAGCGGTAGTAGTGACCTTTGGCTTCGAGCCAGTCATGCTGCTTGGGAAGATAATGCGAGGTGCTTCTTGACTTGAAGGTGCAGGTTGGGCAGTGGAGAGCTTCTTCTTCTTTGCTGCCATCCTGGGGTCAATGCCAGGACGGCCAAGAGACTAGCACTTCTCAGCCTCATTGTAGGCAAGCACACACTTGTCAGCCAGACTCTTCATACGCTCTCTGGAGCCTCGAGCTTCTTCACGCTTCTTGTGAAAGGCTTCTTTGAGCTCGTGCAGCATGATCTTGAAGTTCTTGACATCTTGCACGCTGAGCTTTGCCACATGCTTCTTGAACTGAGCCTTTGCATAGTAAATTTTGTTTTTCAGCTCAACAATGCGCTGAGCAATAGCTAGCTCAGAAGCAATGGCGCCATTAAAGGCGACGCTGAGGCCAATTGGAAGTTGCAGATCATCAAAGCTGAGATTTGGTGTGTCAAACCACTCATCAATGAAGTTATGAATGACTGCCACGTCAAAGAGAGGCAAGTTGTTGAAGATCTCTACTTCTTCCTTGCTCTTGATGAGTTGCTCAAGAGCATCATCTGCAAGATCGTCATCGCTGGACAGATCAATGTGCTATTCACGCAAAATAGCAACAGGAGTCAAAGCCTGATCAGTACTCTTGACGATTTTCTTTTTCTTCTCCGTCTTCTTGGAGACGCGGGAAAGATCTTCAGAATGCACACTGGCTTCAGGAGGTGCAGTGGCCAGTGACTTCACACGAGAAGCTTTTGGAGGTGCAGCTGACGATGAAGCCTTAATCTTCTTTGGCTTCTGCGGCCTTGGAGGAGGAGCTGGGGCTTCATCAGAATCAGCATCATTGTCAGAATGATCCACTTTGGCACCTTGTACCGAGATGTAGGAGATGAGGCCTTCAAGGTTTGCAAAGGGGCCAATTCTATTTTCTTCAGCTTCACGTGTGCCATCATCACGGGGAGCAGAGGGACCAGGATTGAAGTCTAATCCCCATGACTTCTTGTTTTCCTTTGCCGAAGCCTTAGCAAACTGGAAGTTGCACTTGAAGAGATTGTCGTCATGACACTAGAGCAATGATGATGGTTCGGCTTCTTCAGGCTGTGGTCCACGGACCATGCAAGGATAGAATTCTTGCGCAATGGCTTCAGCTTTGTTCTTGGGGGAAGGCCTCGATAGAGAATATCACCCCAAGGGCTCTTGATAGCATTCTTCTCTGCGTACTCCTGGGTCACGAACTTGTACTTGAACCATTGTTTAGCCCAATAGCGTCGAATCCATTGGATTCGAGTCTTGCGCTGATTGTAATCTTCTTCAGGATCTGTTTTGTAGATTTCTGCAAGATCATCAGGCATATCCTTTGAAGTTCCCCCACGACGCTGTCTGCTACCCTTCCTGACAGATTTCTCTGCAGCCATGAACTTCAAATTGAACGGTTTCAATATGTTCAAAGGATTCAAAGGCTTTCGCTTGCTGGTCAGACAGGAACTGGCTTCAGGAGAATCAATGTGATGTTGTAAGAATTCTGCAAACGAATGCAGACTATGAGAACCTAGGGATTCTCCCACGGACATGTACCTGTGACAACATTAGAGATGCGAGGGAAGGGGAAGAGGTCATATGCATTCTCAGAAGATTTTGAAGATAAATCAGTTTGAAGACATTGACCTCATGTTGTGAAGACATTCACTTATATGTTGAGAGTCGGTTCCAGATTTGTACGAATCCGTGAATAAGTACAAGTGAGGAATCTAACTAGATGTGAAGCTTAAGTGAATATACTAGGCAGTATGAGATGCAGACAGAATAGATCTAACTTTGTATAGACAAAAACCAATTTTGGTAAATTGGATGAATCATTGAGGATCAAAAAGCTGGTAAAAATAGAGTTATATTTACCACACGAAGAACTGCTAGATGGGAAGAATTTGGAGACCGAGCAGTTCAGTCCACCGTGCCCTAACTTGGCGACGGAAGACACCTACGGCGGCGGCGGAGAGGACGATGCCCGCGGCCGGCGTGAGGACGGCGTCGGAGAAGTCGCGGCAGCTAAGCGCTTCGTCGCCGGCGTCGTCGAGAGCTAGGTTTGGCGCTAGGGTTTAGACGAGGTGGAGATGTGGAAGAAGGTTTTCTTGACCGCAGGGGGCACGTATTTATAAGTAGGTGTGCGGCACAGCGCAATTACGCAGGTGCCCCTGTCTGTTCACATCCGTGGAACACGTGGCAAGCATGCAACATACTCAGAGTTGTCCCATGTTCCCACGCCCGCCAAGTTTGTTGGATGGTTGTTCCTGCTTCTCCGGATATCGACAATAAAGATGAATCATTTAAATAGGACTTGATGTTTGTCTCTGTGTCTTCTGCTGACAAGGATGCAGAGAAGACATTCGACGGTTTCAACAGAATGCATATGATTTGGACAGATAGAGTTTGAGATAGTAAGCATAGAGAGATTAGGGTCCGATCATATTCACTTAGTTCAAAAGTTTCAACAATGAAGACATAGCTATAAGTGAATGCTGTAGAGGACGAAATACTAGTGTGTGTGTGTGTGTGTGTCTATATATATATATATATATATATATATATATATATATATATATATATATATATATATATATGAGAAGGCAATCAACTCAACATAGTGAAGTAAATCATGAAGATAAGTTGAAAGTTGAAGACAAATCAATATGCGAAGATATTCAACAATAACACCATGAGTGAAACACTTCAAACCAAGAAATTTTGATGGTGGCGTTACCCACCATATAGGAAGTATTAGACCCAGACACGGCGCACAATTATCGTGGCGCTCTGAAGTCAAATTCCATGTTAATGTATTCACACTCAGAATGTAAGTCTTGATTGATTGAAGATATACTTTACTCCGTGTGTTGTACATCTAAGTCATCAACATGCATAAGTGTTAGGATGTGTGCCTGATCATAGGACATTTAAGGATTCCAAGATATTTAGCTCACACCATAACTTGCAAAACCTTTTCTCATCCAAGGGCTTTGTGTAGATATCTTCCAGTTGCTCTTCAGTGTCGACGTGAATAATGTCAATATCTTTCTTCATGACATGATCTCTGAGAAAATGATGACGAATTTCAATGTGCTTTGTCTTCGAGTGCTGGACTGGATTATTGGCGATCTTGATGGCGCTTTCATTGTCGCAGAAGAGAGGGACTTGCTTCAGATTGATGCCATAGTCCTTGAGAGTTTGCTTCATCCACAGAAGCTGAGCACAACAAGATCCAGCTGCAATGTATTCAGATTCAGCAGTTGAGAGTGATACACAGTTTTGCTTCTTTGAAGACCAATAGACAAGTGATCCTCCCAGAAAGTGACATGTTCCTTATGTTGACTTGCGATCCACCTTGTCACCAGCATAATCAGCATCCGAGAATCCAACCAGATCAAATCTTGAGCCCTTTGGATACCATAATCCGAGTGTTGGGGTGTAAGCCAAATATCTAAGAATTCGCTTCACAGCTAAGTGATGCGATTCCTTTGGTGCCGCTTGGAATCGAGCACACATGCAAACACTAAGCATAATATCTGGCCTAGATGCACATAGGTAAAGTAAAGAACCAATCATGGAGCGGTATACCTTTTGATCGAACTCTTTACCATTGTCTTCGGGACCAAGATGATGTTTGGCTGGCATTGGCGTCATGTAACCTTTGCAATCTTGCATGCCGAACTTCTTCAGGCAGTCTTTGAGATATTTTTCTTGAGATATGAAGATGCCATTTCTTTGCTGACAAATTTGAAGACCAAGGAAGAACTTCAAGCTCACCCATCATGGACATCTGATATTGCTCTTGCAACATGTATCCAAACTCATCACTATACTTTTGGTTGGTGCAACCAAAGATTATGTCATCCACATATATTTGGCACACAAACAGTTCACCATCATATGTCTTCGTGAAGAGTGTGGGATCTAGGGATCCTGGTTTGAAACCTTTGCTCTTCAGGAAGTCTTTGATTGTATCATACCAAGCGCGAGGAGCTTGTTTGAGGCCATATAGTGCTTTGTTTAGTTTGTACACCATATCAGGATATTTTGGATCTTCAAAGCCAGGTGGTTGAGCAACATACACTTCTTCTTCAATCTTGCCATTGAGGAAAGCACTTTTCACATCCATTTGATATAGCAAGATGTTGTGGTGATTAGCATAGGCTAGCAGTATGCGAATAGCTTCAAGCCGAGCCACGGGAGCAAAAGTTTCATCGAAGTCGATTCCTTCAACTTGAGTATATCCTTGTGCTACTAGACGTGCTTTGTTTCTAATGACTTGACCATGCTCATCTTGCTTGTTCTGATATATCCATTTAGTGCCAATAATGTTATGCTTGCGAGGGTCAGGGCACTTGACAAGTTCCCAAACATTATTTAGCTTGAACTGTTGAAGTTCTTCTTGCATAGCTTGAATCCATTCAGGTTCCATAAAGGCTTCAGCAACTTTCTTGGGTTCAGATATTGATACAAATGAAAAATGCCCACAGAAATTTGCTAACTGTGTTGCTCTTGAGCGAGTAAGCGGACCAGGTGCGTTGATGCTATCAATTATCTTCTCAATTTGTACTTCATTTGCAACATGAGGATGAACTGGACGAAGCCCTTGCTCATGTTGATCATTGTCATCATTGGGAGGATTGTCTTCGGTCTGAGCATTGTCTTCAGGTTGGTTTGGTGCAGAAATGATAAGTTCCTCTTCAGGCTGTGCTTCAGAGGGCATGATTTCACCAGTTCCCATCAGCTTGATAGGTTCACTGGAAGGAGCTTCATCTAGTGTGCTTGGCAGGAGCTCTCATTGTGAACCATTGGTTTCATCAAATCACACATCCACTGTTTCAACGATTTTGTAGTGGAAGAGGTTGAAGACTCTATAAGAGTGTGAATCCTTTCCATAGCCGAGCATGAAGCCTTCATGAGCTTTGGGTTCAAATTTTGACTTGTGATGGGGATCCTTGATCCCGCACCTAGCACCAAAGACTCTGAAGTAGCTGACATTTGGCTTCTTGCAAGTAAGGAGCTCATAGGATGTTTTGCCCAGAAGCTTATGGATGTAGACACGGTTGATGATGTGACAAGCTGTATCAATAGCTTTAGGCCAGTATTTTCTTGTTGTCTTGTACTCGTCGAGCATTGTTCGAGCCATCTCAATGAGGGTTCTGTTCTTGCGCTCAACAATGCCATTTTGCTTAGGTGTGTATGGAGCAGAAAATTCATGAGTGATTCCCATTGTATCCAGATAAAGATCAAGCCTGGTGTTCTTGAATTCAGTGCCATTATCACTTCTGATATGCTTGATCTTGACGCCATAATTGTTCATTGCTCGATTGGCGAATCGTCTGAAGACATCTTGTACTTCAGTCTTGTAGAGAATTATGTGCACCCATGTGTATCTTGAGTAGTCATCAACAATAACGAAGCCATAGAGACACGCCGTTGTTGTGAGGGTGGAGTAGTGAGTAGGACCAAATAAGTCCATGTGCAACAGCTCGAAGGGTTGAGATGTTGTCATGATAGTCTTCGAGGGGTGCTTGGTCCTCGTCATCTTTCCAGCTTCGCAGGCAGCACACAAATGATGTTTCTTGAACTTGACACCTTCGATGCCTATGACATGCTTCTTCTTGACGAGAGTGTGGAAGTTCCTCATGCCAGCATGCCCCAGTCTTCGATGCCAGAGCCAGCATTCTGAAGCTTTTACAAGAAGACATACGGCAAGCTGTGGACCTGCTGAGAAATCTACCATGTATAGATCACCTTTCCTATACCCTTCAAAGAATAGAGACTTGTCAGATTCCATTAGTACAAGGCAACGATATTTTCCAAATATCACAATCATGTTTAAGTCACAAAGCATTGAGACAGACATTAAGTTGAATCCAAGGGATTCAACAAGCATCACTTTATCCATGTGTTGATCCTTTGAGATTGCAACTCTACCTAGACCCAATACCTTGCCTTTACTAGTGTTAGCAAATGTGATTTGACTCTTGTCGGATGGACGTAAGGTTGAGTCCATGAGAAGATTTCGATCACCAGTCATATGATTAGTGCATCCGCTGTCCATAATCCATTTTGAAGCACGTGGTGTCATACCCTACAGTGCAGTTAGGAGGATAGGCTTCACAAGGTATGTTGTGAAGCATAAGCATTTGATGCACACTTGGATTATCACAGCATAGATGAAAGTTAGCACACAGTATGACAGGTAAGCGATTCATATGTGGAATACATAGTAAGTCATTTTATCATGCGTCCCTTTGTGTTTTAGGTCCCCAGCAATTATATCGGACGCCTTTGATTGCTGGCTGGAGACCATGTTCTGCAAAAGAGAGTTAGTTCTTCTTCACCACCCACATCTTCAGGGGTGGCTCAGAAGCAATGAGTCTAAGTGCAGCATCTGAGAATTTCGGCTTTGAAGCCCTAGCAAATAGCCTTGCAGCAGATGGATGATACTCATATGAATAAGCAGAAAAGTTCTTAGTCCTATGAACATGGCGGTTTGAGGACACACGTTCATATTCATAAGTTTGAGCACGATTTCCCTGCAAAACATTGGCGTTAGGGTGACTCAAGTGAGTCTTGTATTCGTATGAAGCCGTTGGACCATATGATGCCTTTGGTCTGGGGTTTGTCTTCTTCCCTGGTGGTGTCATGATGACATTCACAGAAGATTTTCAAGACAGCTTTTGGGAACCCAGATCTTCTTCATTGGGGGTCCATTCCTGCAGTTAGTACCAATATACCTGGCAAACACTCACCGTTCTGATTTTTGAACAGTTTATAGTTTGCATCAAAGGATTCATCAATGATAATAGGATTAGCACAGGTAAAACCAGATAAAGTGGATGGATGTCACACCCAATATGCGACCCTATCCAAAAGGAACTCGAAGGTCCCACCAAGGATAGACCCGCATATTGAAACACTTTTGCAAGGTGGATATCATTACATCAACATTACATAATAGATGGGGATACATACATAAGGCATACAATGCCACACGAATACAACATCACCATACATTAGATCATCATCCGACTACGGATGGAACACAAATAGAAACTCAAACGACATCCACCCTGCTAGCCCAGGCTGCCGACCTGGAACCTATCCCCTGATCGAAGAATAAGCAGAAGAAGAACTCCAAGACAAGCAAACATCACGCTCGCGTCAAGATCATCGCATAACCTGTACCTGCAACTGTTGTTGCAGTAATCTGTGAGCCACGAGGACTCAGCAATCCCATTACCATGGGTATCAAGACTAGCAAAGCTTAAATGGAAAGGAAGGGGTAAAGTGGTGAGGCTGCAGCAGCGACTAAGCATATATGGTGGCTAACATACACAAATAAGAGCGAGAAGAGAGCAAGCGGAACGGTCGTGAAGCTAGCAATGATCAAGAAGTGATCCTGAACTCCTACTTACGTCAAACATAACCCAGAAACCGTGTTCACTTCCCGGACTCCGCCGAAAAGAGACCATCACGGCTACACACACGGTTGATGCGTTTTAATTCATATCTGGTGTCAAGTTATCTACAACCGTACATTAACAAATTCCCATCTGCCTATAACCATGGGCACGACTTTCGAAAGATTATACCCTGCAGGGGTGTCCCAACTTAGCCCATGATAAGCTCTCACGATCAACGAAGGATATACCTTCTCCCAGGAAGACCCGATCAGACTCGGAATCCCGGTTTACAAGACATTTCGACAATGGTAAAACAAGACCAGCAAAGCCGCCCGATGCGCCGACAATCCCGATAGGAGCTGCACATATCTCGTTCTCAGGGCAACACCGAATGAGCAATCCGTACAACTAAAACTAGACCTCAAGTTTCCCTGAGGGGGCACTGCAAAGGGCTCTAGTTCGGACCAACACTTAGACAAGCACTGGCCCGGGGGGGGCTATAATAAAGATGACCCTCGAGAGAGCGACTCCCAAGGGAAAAGTAGGTGGTGGTGAGGCAAATGGTAAAACCAAGGTTGGGCCTTGCTGGAGGAGTTTTATTCAAAGCAAACTGTCAAGGGGGTCCCATAAATCACCCGACCGCGTAAGGAACGCAAAATCCGGGAACATAACACCGGTGTGACAAAAACTAGGGCGGCAAGAGTGGAACAAAACACCAGGCATAAGTACAAGTCTTCCACCCTTTACCAAGTATATAGATGCATTAATAATATAAGAGATATTGTGATATCCCAACCAAAAATCCTGTCCACCATGGAGAAATCTTCAACTTCACCTGCAACTAGGAACGCTATAAGAGGGGCTGAGCAAAAGCGGTAACATAGCCAAACAACGGTTTGCATAGGAAAGGTGTCAAAGGTTAGAGGTTCATGGCAATATGGGAGGCTTGATAAACAGGTGATAGGTAGCGCAGCAAAGCGATAGAACGAAGAAACTAGCATAGCAATGATAGTAGTGAGATCCAGGGTAGTGGTCATCTTGCCTGAAATCCCGCTAGGAAGAAGAACGAGTCCATGAAGAAGACGAATGGGAGTAGTCGAACGAATCCTCACAATCGCAACATTACCGGATCTAAGAAGCAACACCGGAAACAAACAAACAACATGGTAAATGCACGAGCATAAACATGGCATGATGCACAAACAAGTATGATGCATGTCCGGTTTAATAAGGCATGGCATGGCAAAGTGCAACAAACAATACTACAAGTTAAGTGGAGCTCAATATGCAACGAGTTACATATTGACAAAACACCGCATCAATTATTTAGCTTGATTTCGGTTATGTACCCAACAATATTAAATGTTGTTAAACATGGCAAGAGGTGAAGCATATGAAAAACTACCTATCTAGACAAGTTTAAATGAGGCCGGAATAACAAACAACAAGTCCGGAAAATCCCCATATGCATATTTTAGATTCGGTACTGTTCTGTCCTAAACCACATTTTAAGGTTGTTAAACAGCAACATAAAGTGGACCATGTTAAACTAGGCATTTTTCCACCCCATTTACATATAAAGTTTATTTAAAACCGAGCTACGGTTATTTAGTTATGAAATAAATCATTTTAACATGGCATCTTAGCAAATTTAAATAAACAGCAAGTTAAACATTTTAATATAGGATGAAAATTACATATTATTAATCTACACAAAATTCTAAGCATTTTTCATGTTTGAATCATTTTAATCCGATGCACGGTTAAAGAGTTATTATATGCATGATCTAGAGGGACTTTTCTGCAAAAATGGAAAATTCTGGGATAATGCTAAATTCGCAGGACCAGGAAAAAAACATATCGGGCCGAATCTGCTGGACCAGTAGTGTACAGGAGAGGGCACTGGGCTGGGGAGCTCACCATGGGCTTCGGCCCGTCGGTGAGGAGGCTGAGGGCAGGCTGCGGAGGAGGCCGAAGCAGGCCGGCTTGGCTGGGCCTGGCGCGCTGGGCCTGAGGCGCTGCGGAGGCCCACGCGGGTGCAGTGTGCGCGGGACGAGAAGCTCCTCTGCTCGTCCCGAGCAGGGTCATGGCGGCGGCGGTGGAGGGCTACTCCGGCGACGGGGGGAGCGCGGAGGGGTCCGATCCAGCGGCGGGGACGGTAGATCCGGCCGCGGCGGATCCATTCCGCCCGGATCTGGCGGGAGGAGGGGCCGGCGACGAGCTACGGCGACAGGCGGCGGCGCGAGGCGCTGCGGGGGAGAGAGAGAGAGCTGGTGAGGGGAGGAAGGAGAAAAG
>NC_041393.1:146569108-146582093 GCF_002162155.2 Triticum dicoccoides
GCTTCGGCGGGCCGCGGGGAAGTGGGGCGCGGGGGAGGACGCGCGGCGCGCTGGGGTTGGCCGTGGGGCGCTGGGAGGCGACGTGTCGCGCCCGGATTGGTCCGGGACGCGGCGGCGGCGGCGACAAGTGGCGGAGGTGGAGTGGCCAGGCACGGATTTGGAGGAGGGGGCGGCGGCGGCGAGGTAGGAGGTGGCTGGTGGCGCGGAAAACGAGGAGGAGGGAGGAGAAGGCCAAAAATGGCATGTGGGTGTTTAAATAGACTAGGGGCTAGGGTTAGGGGGTTTCTGCTCCGTTTTCGGACATCGGATCTCGATCCAATGGTCCGGAGCGGAGGGGTTTAGATAGGTGGGCTAGTGGGTTGTGTGAGAGAGAGGCTTGGGCTGATAGGAGATAGAGGAGAAATGCAGCCCGGCACGATTTCGGAGACCGAAACGTCCGACGAATGAACCGGCAACGGTGCCGCTATATATTTAACGGTTGGGCTATCAAATGGACTCCGAATGCGACGAAACTTGGCAGGCGGCCTGTTTACACTATAATAAGACCGCACAACAAGTTGCAACCCATTCCGAGAACATTTTTATGCCACTAATAAAATATATTTCGGAGGTGCCGCGGGCGCGTGCGAGTGTGTCTGGACTCCGAACGGACAACGGAGAGAACCGGGAGAACCCGAACGGATGCAAGTTTTGAAAAACATGCGGATGAAATGCAGATGATGACATGAGACGAGATGCAAAACAAGAACAAAATGCAAAACAAACGACAAAAACCCAACCATGAAGGAAATATCATATCGCATCTCCGGAAAAAGCAAGAGTTGGAGTTACGAATATGGAAAGTTGTATCCGGGGCATTACAATGGATCCACTGAAGGTTCCTTTGCAGCAACCCATGTGGTTTTGGGATACTGCTCAGGCTTCCAGTAGGAACCATCGGCATTCATTTTCCTCTCGAACCCAACACCCTCTTTCCTAGGGTTTCGGTTCAGAATCTGCTTTTTGAGGACATCGCAAAGTGTCTGATGCCCTTTCAGACTTTTGTACATCCCTGTTTCAAGCAATGTCTTCAACCTAGCATTTTCATCAGCAATAGTAGTGGTATCCTCAGTAGAGGGGTTAGTTACCACATCAGTAGTTGAAGACAGAGCAACAGTAGTAGCAGTGGAACATTCAGCAACAGAGGCAGCGTTATCACGCTCAATGCATTTTAAACATGGTGGTTCAAATCCATCCTGAGCGGAACTGATCTATTGAGCGCGAAATGACTCATTCTCTTTTTGAAGATCTTCATGAGTCGCTTTCAATTTCTCAAGCTCTTGCTTCCTTTGAAGATAATCATAGGAGAGCTTTTCATAAGTGGTTGAGAGCGTCTCATGAAGACTTTCAAGTTCTTGATACTTAGCATGAAGATTTTTTATGTCTTCAACTAAGGACTGCGAACGTGTCATTTCCGTGTCCAACAGGTCATCGCTTTTGTCTAACAGTTTTTTAGTATGTTCCATAGCCCTTTGTTGTTCAGTAGCAATTTTAGCAAGTGTTTTGTAGCTGGGTTTAGATTCACAATCAGAGTCATCTTCACTTGATGTTTGAAAGTAAGCATCGCGTGATTTTACCTTGGCACCGCGTGCCATGAAGCGGTAGGTGGGAGAAGGATCGTCCTTGTCATCATCAGCATTGGTGTGGGAGTCATTGTCTTCATTGTTGAAGATGACTTGGCAACGTAGGCTGTGGCTAGAGCCAGACTTGCAACGCCAGAGTTGGACTCAGCTTCAGATTCCACCTCTGCCTCCTCAGAAGTAGACTCCTATGAATCCATTTCCTTGCCAACAAAAGCACGAGCCTTGCCAGATGAGCTCTTCTTATGAGATGAAGACTTTGATGTGGACTTGGAAGAAGACTTTGAAGATTTCTTCTTCTTCTTGTCATCAGAGTCATATTCCTTGCTCTTCTTCTTCTTCTTCTTCTCGTTGTCCCACTGAGGACACTCAGAGATGTAGTGCCCAGGCTTCTTACACTTGTGACATGTTCTCTTCTTGTTGTCTTGAGTGGAAGCATCATCATTTCTTGAACTGGATCGTGAAGACTTTATGAAGCCCTTATTCTTTGTGAATTTCTGGAACTTCTTCACAAGCATAGCAAGTTCCCTTCCAATGTCTTCAGGATCATCAGAACCGCAGTCAGATTCTTCTTCTTCAGATGAGGAAACAACTTTTGCCTTCAAAGCACGAGTTCGGCCATAGTTGGGGCCATAGATATCTCTTTTCTCAGAAAGCTGGAACTCATGTGTGTTGAGCCTCTCAAGTATATCAGACGGATCGAGAGTCTTGAAGTCAGGACGTTCTTGTATCATGAGGGCAAGAGTGTCAAAGGAGCTGTCAAGAGATCTTAGCAGTGTCTTGACGATTTCATGCTTGGTGATCTCAGTGGTGCCGAGAGCCTGAAGCTCATTTGTGATGTCGGTGAGGCGATCAAACGTGAGCTAGACATTTTCATTGCCGTTTCTCTTGAAGCGGTTGAAGAGATTGCGAAGAACATTGATCCTTTGATCTCTCTGTGTAGAGACGCCTTCGTTGACCTTGGACAGCCAGTCCCAGACTAGCTTTGACGTTTCCAGAGCACTCACACGGCCATACTGTCCTTTGGTCAGATGACCACAGATAATGTTCTTTGCCGTCGAGTCCAGTTGAATGAACTTCTTGACATCAGTAGGGGTGACACCTTCACCAGTTTTGGGAACGCCATTCTTGACAACATACCAGAGGTCGACATCAATGGCTTCAAGATACATGCGCATCTTATTCTTCCAGTAGGGATATTCAGTTCCATCGAACACGGGGCATGCAGCGGAGACTTTGATTATCCCTGCAGGCGACATAGCTAAACTCCAGGTGGTTAAACCGAATCACACAGAACAAGGGAGTACCTTGCTCTGATACCAATTGAAAGTGCTAGTTATCGACTAGAGGGGGGGTGAATAGGCAATTTTTATCAAAGTCTTCAAAACATGGTTGTTTCAAAGACAAACAATAGAAATGACCTAATTGATATGCAGCGGAAGATAAACTACACAAAGCAAGCCATAGTCAAGTATGCAATAGTGGTAACGTACGAGAACTAATAGCAGCTAGGTAGTAAGGATCAGGATGGAAGATAGTATAAAGCCAATCAACAATAGTAGTCAAACATTGAAGTCAAATAGATAAGACAGATAAGCAATGACTTCACGAAGACAAACTCAAAGTAAAGGAGGGAAGGGGTAGAACCAGTCACTTGTTGATGACACATGATTTGTTGGACCAGTTCCAGTTGCTGTGACAACTGTACATCTGGTTAGGGAGGCTGAGATTCAACTCAGAAGACCGTGTCTTCACCTTATTCCCCTTGGGCTAAGGACACCTAGTCCTCGCCCAATCACTCTGGTAAGTCTTCAAGGTAGACTTCCGAACCTTCACAGACTTTGTTCACCCGGCAATCCACAATGACTCTTGGATGCTCAGAACGCGACGCCTAACCGGCTGGAGGATACACAGTCCTCAAGTGTAATAAGTCTTCAGGTCACACAGGCAGAAAAACTTCAGTGATGCCTAACACTCTTTGGCTCTGGGTGTTTGGGCTTTGTCCTCGCAAGGATTTCTCTCTCAAAGGCTTCGAGGTGGGTTGCTCTCAAAACGACAAAAGCCGTAAACTAACTCTGAGCAGCCACCAATTTATGGTGTAGGGGGTGGGCTATTTATAGCCACAAGGCAACCCGACCTGATATGTCTGAAATGACCCTGGATCACTAAGGAACTGACACATGTTCCAACGGTCAGATTTCAAACACACACGGCAACTTTACTTGGCTACAAGAAAAGATGACTCATCCAGCTCTGGATAAGATTTGCTCTCATTGTCTTCGCTCGAAGACATAGGATTTGGGTTGAGCATCACTTCAGTCACTCTGACTTAGTTCACTTGGACCCCACTTAACAGTACGGTGGTTCCTATGACTCAACACAGAAGAAGAGGAAACAACGAAACAACTCAGTCTTCGCGCTCCATAGTCTTCACTCAATGTCTTCTCATGTCATAGTCTTCAATGTGAACCTCTTCACACACCACCATTGTCTTCAATGTCTTCATACATTTTTAGGGGTCATCTCCGGTAGGTAAACCAAATCAATGAGGGACACTACCTGCGTTATCCTGCAATTCTCACAGACGCATTAGTCCCTCAACCAACTTTGTCGTCAATACTCCAAAACCAACTAGGGTGGCACTAGATGCACTTACAATCTCCCCCTTTTTGGTGATTGATGACAAACTGGTTGAAGTTTTCAACGGGAAAGAAGTATGTGAAATTGTACAGGATAGTGCATTGTCTTCATAAGTGGAAAGGGCTCCCCCTGAAGATGTGCATATAAATAATTTGCTTTTGGAATGCAAATGCACATGGCAGGTTGTACTTGTGGAGATCCACTTCAACTTATGAGGATAATTCATCATGCATGAAATGATATAGCTAAGAGAATGACATGCATAATGAAAAATGGACGTCTGCAGAATGATCTAAGTGCGGAAATTATCATCGCACGTGGAAACGCAAATAAGTGGCAGACGACCATCAAGTTTAAGTGTTACAACTCAAAGAACGAAATGTATCAAAAGCAAGAGTTGTAAACACTAGGCAAAATATAAAGCAACCGCCCTTATGAACCCGCTTGAAGACTATCAAACTCATACGCTTCTCCCCCTTTTGTCAGTAATGACCAAAAATGTTTGAAGACATAGAGCATCTACTCGTCCTCAAGAGGAGTAGTTGAAGCAGCAGGATTGTCATTGTCGTTTGGCGGTGCAGACGAACTTGGTGCAGTGTCGATGCGTGCAGATGTAGGGGGCGGTGAAGTAGCATCGTCTTCATCATCGATCACATTGGCGTTGACAGTTGCCGCGGAGGAAGAATAGTCAGAGTCTTCAAGAGATGGAGTTCTTCGTAGGACAGCATTCCGTGGAGGAGTGGAGTCAAACATGAATCTTTCAGTGAAGCCATCATCTTGAAGATCAGCTTCAGCACTGAGTAGGGTCAAATTCTTCCATGAACACCGACAAATTTCGTGAGTGAAAAATACATTCTTGGTGGCAAGGTTTCGAATGCGATTTACATCCACCAAGAGGCTTTGCATCTGAAGCTTCAGCCAAAAATGATGCTTATCTTGCTTCTGATGTAGGGACACAAGAAGTTCTTGGTCATTGAGGACCCGAGAGTGCTTCCGAGGCCATTGAGCAATTGTGCTCTCAGTAGCTTCAGTTGGTGCACGATGAGGCAGACGAGTATTCCCAGCCATCGGATAAACACGCGTGACAGCTTGGACTCCTTCCATAGGCTGAGTGAAGCTTTGATGTTCAGCATTCTGAAGACAAAGAGGCTTCTTGGCAGGTTCAGGGTATATGGCTTCAATTGACATATCAACCTCTAGTAGGAAGATCACATGATTGCGAGCAGATGGTTGATAGTTGACAGCAGAGTGTTGCTTGATGAGGCGCATGACCCATGGAGCATAGAACTTTAGTCCGAAAAGGTTAGATCCAGATGCAGCCAGTTGCCTGATGAAAAAATCTTGCGCATTGAAGCTGATGCCATTGAGGATGTAAAAGACCAATGTCTTCATGGCTCCTTCAAGTTTTGCAGCTGATGAATGTCCTTTGGTCGGCCATAGAGTCCGCCTGATGATATGATATATAGTGCACGGCAGATACTCAAGGTCATCAACAAAGAACTCCTTTGGATATTCAGCATCACGTGGCAAAGGCTTCATCATGCTAAACATCTGGCTCATATTGGGTTCACGCTTATGGAAGATGCTTTCCAGTGCATTGCAGTGTTTTTGACAACCAGGTTCATATAGATCTCCGGGAGTGGATAGGCCTGTAAGCTCAATGATGTCAAGAGCTTTGGCTTCATGATGAACATTTCTTGTCATCCACTCGAGAACCCAGGTCTTGATATCTCTGTTGTAGCCGCGAATGTGGAGGGTAGCATAGAATTGAAGCAATAGCTCTTCATTCCAATGTTCTTTGTCTGTGACAAAGCTGAGCAGACCGGCATCACGAAAGCAGTCAAGTGCTTCTTCTAAGCACCACAGTCCAGCAATGGCTTCAGTGTCGAGGCGCATATGAGGGAAAATGCACCCTTGATCATACAGAACACAGGAGTAATAGCTTCGCTGCTGATGACTCCAGAACCCATCTGATGATCTTTTTGGCTTTGTGTAGGGGTTCTTTGAGCTGCCAAAGAATGTGTTGTGGCTTTTGAAGGCATTTACATTGAAAGACCCGACAGATGTGGCAGTACCTGGAAACCGTGGCAATCTTGGCTTTGGCTTCTGGACCTGAGGCCTAAGCTCAATGTGATAGTCAAACTAAGGACCAGAGACAGTAGGCGGAGGGACTAGAACGGGCCATCTTACTGTGATTAGCTCGCCATGGTTGTATGCTTGCTCGATTGTATAGGGCCTTGGTGGCGGAACAGGAGCAGTGGCAGCAGCTGAGGCTTCAGGCTCCACAACAGGTGCTTCAGGAGCAGTTGCCTCATTGGTTTCAGGCACACTGTTTGGTTCAAGCTCCACATTAGCTTCAGCCATGACAACGTCATGGGCTTCACTTGCGTTGGTAGTGGCAGCTTCAGGATTTTCAACCTCCACTTGCTGAGCTGGAGGGTCAGGCACAGACACGTTCACTTCATGAACAGTTTCTTCAGGAATGGGGGGAGTTTGGACACGTTCTTCTTAACGTTCTTCATCGGCTGATGCAGCCGGATTGTCTTCAGCAGCTGGTGCTTCAGACACGGAGACATTCACAGCACGAGTGGCTTCTGAAAACACTTGACGTGCAACCGGTTGATGATGCACTTCTCCTTCTGGAACGCTCGGAAGAGGGACTTGAGGCCTTGGTCCTTTGCGAAGCCTTTGTAGTACAGGCGACGCCTTTGGAGATGGAGTGGGTAGGTCCTCATCCTCTTCAACTTGCATGGATGGTGTGGCTTGTTGTTGTTGGGGAGTACTGGGGGAGTCTTGGTGTTGCGGGCGATCATCCCATGAAGCATCCTGAGCAATTGGCGTCAGAGGACGACCAATGCTGATGAGTTCGCTGTTCGTGAGAACAGGCGATGATACCACATTGTATTCAATTTGAGGAAGAACTTCATCATCTTCAACATTGTCATGGTGACCAATGTCTTCAGCAGTGATGGGATCAACTGCTGGCTCTTCAGCTTCAGGGGCCTCTGTGGAAGCAGGCTCATGAACAGTCATGCGAAGTTCTTGGGATGCAGATGCAGGACGAACCAGTGAGATGGGTTCAACAACAAGGGGCTCTGTGGGAGCAGCCCGACTCTTCTTGATCTTGCGCTTCTTCTTGGAGGGAGCAGCTTCAGAGGCTTCAGTATTCTTTCTCTTTCTAGCTTCAGCCTCTGCAGCCCCCGTCTTCTTCTGTTCTGAAGCGGTAGTAGTGACCTTTGGCTTCGAGCCAGTCATGCTGCTTGGGAAGATAATGCGAGGTGCTTCTTGACTTGAAGGTGCAGGTTGGGCAGTGGAGAGCTTCTTCTTCTTTGCTGCCATCCTGGGGTCAATGCCAGGACGGCCAAGAGACTTGCGCTTCTCAGCCTCATTGTAGGCAAGCACACACTTGTCAGCCAGACTCTTCATACGCTCTCTGGAGCCTCGAGCTTCTTCATGCTTCTTGTGAAAGGCTTCTTTGAGCTCGTGCAGCATGATCTTGAAGTTCTTGACATCTTGCACGCTGAGCTTTGCCACATGCTTCTTGAACTGAGCCTTTTCATAGTCAATTT
The DNA here is from genome assembly GCF_002162155.2 of Triticum dicoccoides. Lineage (NCBI taxonomy): Eukaryota > Viridiplantae > Streptophyta > Magnoliopsida > Poales > Poaceae > Triticum > Triticum dicoccoides. Next base: position 146,576,937 of record NC_041393.1, read on the forward strand.
TATTTTTCAGCTCAACGATGCGCTGAGCAATAGCTAGCTCAGAAGCAATGGCGCCATTGAAGGCGATGCTGAGGCCAATTGGAAGTTGCAGATCATCAAAGCTGAGATTTGGTGTGTCAAACCACTCATCAATGAAGTTATGAATGACTGCCACGTCAAAGAGAGGCAAGTTGTTGAAGATCTCTGCTTCTTCCTTGCTCTTGATCAGTTGCTCAAGAGCATCATCTGCAAGATCGTCATCGCTGGACAGATCAATGTGCTCTTCACGCAAAATAGCAACAGGAGTCAAAGCCTGATCAGTACTCTTGACGATTTTCTTTTTCTTCTCCGTCTTCTTGGAGATGCGGGAAAGATCTTCAGAATGCACACTAGCTTCAGGAGGTGCAGTGGCCAGTGGCTTCACACAAGAAGCTTTTGGAGGTGTAGCTGATGATGAAGCCTTAATCTTCTTTGGCTTCTGCGGCCTTGGAGGAGGAGCTGGGGCTTCATCAGAATCAGCATCATTGTCAGAATGATCCACTTTGGCACCTTGTACCAAGATGTAGGAGATGAGGCCTTCAAGGTTTGCAAAGGGGCCAATTCTATTTTCTTCAGCTTCACGTGTGCCATCATCACGGGGAGCAGAGGGACCAGGATTGAAGTCTAATCCCCATGACTTCTTGTTTTCCTTTGCCGAAGCCTTAGCAAACTGGAAGTTGCGTTTGAAGAGATTATCGTCATGACACTAGAGCAATGATGATGGGTTGGCTTCTTCAGGCTGTGGTCCACGGACCATGCAAGGATAGAATTCTTGCGCAATGGACCGGGCATCTTTAATTTATAGTAGGCATAGTGTGGCACCGCGTTGAACCGAGTGAATGCGGTTCGTCCGAGCAGTGCCTGATGGTCACTGCAAAAGGGGACGATGTCGAAGACTAAGTTTTCGGTACGGTGATTGTCCAGAGATCCGAAGACCACTTCCAGTGTGATTGAGCCCGTGCAACAGGCATCTACACCTGGTATGATACCTTTAAAGGTGGTTTTAGTGGGCTTGATCCTTGAGGGGTTGATGCCCATTTTGCGCACTATATCCTGGTAAAGCAGGTTCAGGCTGCTGCCTCCGTCCATGAGGACTCGTGTGAAATGGAATCCGTCGATGATGGGGTCGAGGACCAATGCGGCCAAACTGCTATGACGGATACTGGTAGGGTGGTCCCTGCGATCGAAAGTGATCGGGCAAGAGGACCATGGGTTGAACTTTGGGTCGATTGTATAGACCTCTCTTAGTGCATGTTTCCACTTGCGAATGTGGCTTGCGCATATCATATTCACCGCTTTCACCTGGGGAGAGAATTTCATCTGTCCTCCTGTATTCGATGATTGGGGCTCTTCATCGTTGTCATCACTTTGAGACCCCTTCCCCTTGTTTTCGACGTCTGACCTGCCGGCTTGTCTGAAGACCCAGCATTCTCTATTGGTGTGGTTGGCTGGTTTTCCAGGGGTGCCATGAATTTGGCATAGACAGGCGAGTATGCGGTCAAAGCTGGACGGTCCTGAATTGTTTTTGTTGAATGGTTTCTTCCGCTGACTGGACTTGGAGCCGCTGAATCCAGCATTGACTGACATGTCTTCGGCATTATCACCGTTTTTGTGGTGCTTGTGTTTGTTGCGCCATAATTTGTCGTTGCTATCCTTGGCTTTCGATGTGCCGGGATTGCTTGTTGTATTGTTGCTACGAGCTAACCAGCTATCCTCACCCGCGCAAAAGTGGGTCATGAGTGTTGTGAGGGCTGCCATGGACTTTGGCTTTTCCTGGCCGAGATGTCGGGCAAGCCATTCATCACGGATGTTATGCTTAAAGGCCGCTAGGGCTTCGGTATCCGTACAGTCGACAATTTGGTTCTTTTTGGTTAGGAACCGGGTCCAAAATTTCCTGGCTGGCTCTCCGGGCTGCTGGGTTATGTGACTTAGATCATCAACATCCGGTGGTCGCACGTAAGTGCCCTGGAAGTTGTCAAGGAATGCGTCTGCCAGATTTTCCAACTTCCGATGGAGTTTGCCGGCAAGCTATTCAGCCAATGTCGAGCCGGTCCCTTTAGTTTTATTGGGAGGTACTTGATGGCGTGTATATCATCTCCGCGTCTTCTATCCATATCGCGGGGTCTCTGGTACCATCGTATGATTCAATGTTCACGGGTTTAAACCCTTCCAGGAATTCATGATCCATTACTTCATCAGTGAAGCATAGGGGATGTGCGGCGCCTTTGTGCCGGGCTTCATTTTATTTGGCCTGGCCGGATTTTCTAGTGTATCCGGCGTGACGATCCTTGTCACGCATTGGGGCGTGCCCCCATGATCCGTAGATTGATCTTGACTGTCATGCTTTGTTTTCCAATACATTTCGCGGGTCCCTCGTGTAGCCCCTGACCTTAGTATCATCGTTTGATTGGCGGCGGGGTGCGGTCTGGACTTCGGGCTGGTATGCCTCTTTGTCTCGGCCACGGGGTGGCCGGTCAGCCGCATCATGCGCTGGTAGCGTCGGCTTTAAAGCCTCCTCCTCGAGTTGAGGTAGCAGCCTGCACTTTGGGTAGCTTTTGCTAGGGCGCTTGAGTCTGTATTCCTCGACAGCCAGGACCTAGGTCCATCTGTCAGTTAGCAGATCTTGATCAGCTTGAAGCTGTTGCTGCTTTTTCTTCAGGCTTTTTGCAGTGGCTATAAGTCGACGTTTGAAGTGCTTCTGCTCGACGGGATCTTCAGGCACGATGAATTCTTCGTCTCCAAGGCTCACTTCTTCTTCGGAGAGAGGCATGTAATTATCGTCCTCTAATTCTCCATCAGTTGCATGTTCTTTAGGGCTAGCTTGCCCATCCTCTTGCTCGGCTTGCTCAAATCCTGGCTGGGCAGGGTTGTCTTCGTCTTCGGCACCATCCGGATTGTTATCTCTTGTGCCGGTATCACTATTTTTGCTATGGCGGGGCTTGGTGCGGCGCCGATGACACCGGTGTCTAGATTGCTTATCCAAGGGGTTATCTTCCGTTGCCTCATCGCCATTGTTTTCTTTAGGGGTTTCCACCATATAAATATCATATGATGAGGTGGCTGTCCAGCGCCCTATAGGCGGTGGTTGCTGTTCTTCTCCAGCATCAACGTCCATACCGCCGATGTCTTCGGAGTCGAAGTCAAGCACGTCGGTTAAGTCATCGACAGTGGCTATGAAGTGGGTGGTGGGTGGTGGACGAATTTCTTCGTCGTCCGCTCCCCACTCGAGCCGGACATAGTTTGGCCAAGAATCTCCTGACAAGGAAAGAGACCTTAATGAGTTTGGCACGTCACCCAAGGGCGAGTGCTGAAAAATATCCGCGGCGGTGAACTCCATGACCAGTAACCAATCAGATTCGATAGGTACGGTCGCACGCGGTTCGGATCCTGTGACCGGAGACGAGTCCGAGGGTCCGATGACACCACTCTCACAGGAGGTGGAATCAGTGTTCGGCTCCGACGCCGATGAGTGTGCGGATTCTGTGGTGGGGTCCATCCACCCGCCCTCGGAAGGCACGATCTGCTCCGAATTGATTGTCAGCGCCCCCGCAGGCGCGATCTCCTGAATTCTGTCCGACGGCAGATCAAAGTCGTGTCTGTTGTGACCGTTCGGCACACCTGTCATGGGCTCGAATCCGTCGAAGATCAAGTCTCCGCGGATGTCGGCAGTATAGATTAAGATTCCAAACCTGACCTGATGGCTAGGGGCGTAGCTATCGATCTGCTCCAGATGGCCAAGCGAGTTGGCCCGCAGTACGAAGCCGCAGAATATGAAGATCTGTCCAGGAAGGAAAACCTCCCCCTAGACCGCATCGTTGAAGATGATCGAAGGAGCCATCAAGCCTTACAGCGACGGCATAGTGGAACTCTCAATGAAAGCACCAATGTCGGTGTCAAAACCGGCGGATCTCGAGTAGGGGGTCCCGAACTATGCGTCTAAGGCCAATGGTAACAGGAGGCAGGGGACACGATGTTTTACCCAGGTTCGGGCCCTCTCGATGGAGGTAATACCCTACTTCCTACTTGATTGATCTTGATGATATGAGTATTACAAGAGTTGATCTACCACGAGATCGTAGAGGCTAAACCCTAGAAGCTAGCCTATGATTATGATTGTCGTTCTACAGACTAAACCCTCCGGTTTATATAGACACCGGAGGGGGCTAGGGTTACACAGAGTCAGTTACAGAGAAGGAAATCTACACATCTGAATATCCAAGCTTGCCTTCCATGCAAAGGAGAGTCCCATCCGGACATGAGATGAAGTCTTCAATCTTGTATCTTCATAGTCCAATAGTTTGGCCAAAGTATATAGTCCGGCTGTCCGAGGACCCCTTAATCCAGGACTCCCTCAGCGACCCCGTACTCGCCTAAGTTAAAAAACATTCCGAGTGGAGAGCAATCCTCCCACTCGTGGGCTTAGCTGCGACCCCGTACTCGCCTAAGTTAAAAAATATTCCGAGTGGAGAGCAATCCTACCACTCGGGGGTATATCTGGCCATGGGTCGGGCTTGAAAAAGCCCACAGCAGAAAACTGAGGCCCAGGCCCTATCACTAGGCCTACTTTTCAAGCCCAAGCCCGGCCCATCTGGTAAAAAGCCCTAAAAAGCCCTTAGGGCTTAGGACCGTGGGCCGGGCCTCTTCCTTAAAATGCCAATACGCCAAGCCCAAGCCCATCCAGGCCCTACTAGTGGGCTCAAAACTTAGGCCCAAGCCCAGCCCATGGGCAAGCCCATCGGGCCTAGGCCCTGGATTTTAGGGCCGGGCTAGGGTGGGCCGACAAGTCCGAGCCTGAGATGGCCAGGACTACTCGGGGGCTTAGTTGCGACCCCGTACTCGCCTAAGTTAAAAAATATTCCGAGTGGAGAGCAATCCTCCCACTCGGAGGCTTAGCTGCGACCCCGTACTCGCCCAAGTTAAAAAAAACATTCCGAGTGGAGAGCAATCCTCCCACTCGAGGGCTTAGCTGCGACCCTGTACTCGCCTAAGTTAAAAAATATTCCGAGTGGAGAGCAATCCTCCCACTCGGGGGCTTAGCTGCAACCCCGTACTTGCCTAAGTTAAAAAATATTCTGAGTGGAGAGCAATCCTCCCACTCGGGGGCTTAGCTGCGACCCCGTACTCTCCTAAGTTAAAAAA
>NC_041393.1:146582569-146628458 GCF_002162155.2 Triticum dicoccoides
AAAAAAACATTCCGAGTGGAGAGCAATCCTCCCACTCGGGGGCTTAGCTGCGACCCCATACTCGCCTAAGTTAAAAACATTCCGAGCGGAGAGCAATCATCCCACTCGGGGGCTTAGCTGCGACCCCATACTCGCCTAAGTTAAAAAAACACTCTGAGTGGAGAGCAATCCTCCCACTCGGAGGCTTAGCTGCGACCCCGTACTCGTCTAAGTTAAAACATTCTGAGTGGAGAGCGATCCTCCCACTCGGAGGCTTAGCTATGACCCCGTACTCGCCTAAGTCACAAAGGTCCTCTGAGCTACGTCACAAGTACAACATGCGCTCCATCCCGGTCCACAAGGACAATGAGGTGTCGACTGAACACAGTGTCTGAGCTGCGTCACAAGTACAATGTATGCTCCATCCCGATCCGCAAGGACGACAAGGTGTCGACTGAACACAGCGTTAGAGCTGCGTCACAAGTATAATGTACACTCCATCCCGATCCGCAAGGACAACGAGGTGTCAATTGAACACAGCGTCAGAGCTGTGCCACAACTACAATGTATGCTCCATCCCGATCCGCAAGGACGACGAGGTGTCGATTGAACACATCGTTTGAGCCATTCGACGAAAGGTGAAAAAAATCAAGTTCACTCGGAATCGAAAGACATTCAAAAGCGACAAAGGCAAAGCCATTGTATTCAAGGAAAACCAAGTTCAGATAAATCCCGCAAAAGTTCAGAACCGCTACGGGCAGAAGTACTCCGACATCAATCCTGAAAGAGTTTAACGGTTACATAACCACTCGGCATTCCAAGGCAAATATAGGTGGGGCATAATGTTTGTTCACTCGGCAAGAGGAGGACTTGCTGGTTCGGAAAAGTTGTCAAGGTCGATGCTGTATGCGATGTGAGTGGTGGTGTCAAGGAAGGTGTCCATAAAGGACTGGAAGCTGAGCTTTTTGGTGTTGGCAACCTTGAGAGCCGCCAGCTTGTCTTCTCTGACATCCTTGCAGTGCACTAGACCAACGACAGAGCAACATCGGTGCCACAACGAGAAGATGGCTTCTTCCATTCCTGCACTCGACCAGGGATTTGATTCAGTCAAGTCATGAGAGACTCAAGATCTTGTGAGAGTTCCGTCTGAGGACACAGTTCAGCGTCAATCTGCGTCATTGCCACCTTCAGACGAGCGAGATAATCCACAGCACTGTCCAGGCGAGACTCCAATCGCAGCACATTCATTGCAACGTCATCTTTGACAGGAGAGTTTATGGGGTCAAGACCTATCTCAACCCGCCCAGTTTCTGCTTCAAAGTCTTGACAAAGTTTTGCATAGTCGGAAAAGCAGTGAGTCGACAGTTTAACAAGGCGTGACAGTCGACATCAACAAAACAGTCGGACAAAAGGAAATACCTTCAAGCTTCAAGACCAACTTCGTAGCGAGCTGCCCCAGATAAGCCTCCAATTCGCCCTTCTTGGCCTTGAGACTTCCAACTTCGTTAGTCAAGCTTTCCTTATCCTTCTTCAGCCGTGCAACCTCCTGGTTGGCTTCATTAACGACAGTCTTCAACTTGGAGTTCTCCTCTTCCAACTTGTTGAACGAGGCCAACTTCTTGTCAGCGAGTGCCACTTTCTCTCGCGCCTCCTTCTGAGCTGCGGCAAGGTCTTGATCCTTCTTCTCCAAAGCCTGCTTCATTTGCTCTAAAGAAATAACATTCTTCATACGAGCTTGGAGTTGACGGTTTTCACTACGCACATCTATTCGAGTGGAGTCACTCGGTTCAAAAAGACTAAAGAAAGATAAAAAAGAGAGAGAGAGTCATAAGGTGGACAGTCGACGGATTGTTACCTCCCATGGTAGCCGCTTCATCCTGGGCCTTCTTGAGATTCTTCTTGGCCAGCTCCAGATCAAAGTTAAGGCTGGTCTGCTTCTTCTCCAGTTCAGAAATTTGGGCTCCAAGTTGACAAGACTTCTGCAGTCAACAAATAAGATATGTCAGTTGACGGAAATAAAAGTCAATCACAGCGAAAATTGCTCTAAGACTACCGCCGAATCAAACATTCAATAGTAGTCTCGGGGACTACACCCAGTGGGTGCACTTGGCGTGCCCCCACTGGTCCGATTTTACACTCGGCATGGTCTACCCAGTGTGAAAAAAGAGATTCTTAGACCCTAGCCGACTACCGGCAATCGACCACGTCTCGGGGACTACACCTAGTGGGTGCACTCTGCATGCCCCCACTGGTCCGATTTTACACTCGACTCAACCCAGTCGACTCAAGTGCAAGAACTATTCAACTCTAAGACAGAACACCCAGTGGGGGATTGGATGCGAAATGCAGACCCATGATAGATGCACATAAAAGGTTCCAAAACGCTCATCCAAGGACACCCTACGGACAATGAAGCAACAGTTGCAACTACCACTAGTCAAGAGACCAGTCGGAAACCAACTAACCTTGACGTTGGCTTGCAAAGCGGTGCTGGCATTGTAGGCAACCTGACTGGCCTCGTGCACCACCTTCATTTGCTCCATCACGAGGTTTGCCTGGAGAAGGGCCTCCTTGGCGGCACTCGGCGGATCGTATGGAGTGTGATATGCAGCAAAGAGAGATGATGGCAGTACAGTCAGAGCGGTCACAGGATCTAAAGCATGGAGTTGTGCGGGCACAGCAGAGACCTGAGCAGTCGACCCCGAAGGGCGGTCAGTCGACAGTGGATTGGCAAAGGTAACATTGGCCCGAGCCGGATCTATGGATCGCTGGACCATCGTCTCTGGAGCCGATGTCGACTGAGGCACCTGACCCTCAGTCGTCCTCCCGCTCGAGGCCCTGCCCCTCCTTCTCCTCTCTTTCAGAGGCACTTCTTCCTCATCATGCAGAAGTTCAATGACATCCCGTGGAGCTGCAACAAAAAGCAACCGCGAGAGTTCAGTCGACCGACAACCCTGTCGGCAGAACAAATTCAAGATGGCAAGTAAGTACCAGCTTTGGAAGTAGCCGCGTCATCAGCCTCCTCATCACCCAGGGCCTTGTCAACATCCATGGAGGTCGCAGAAGTTGCAGCACTGAAAATTTTACAATCCATTCAGTCAAAGCAGAAGTATGAGTCGGTAGAAGAAAACGCAGAAAGATAGAACACTCACCCAGAGGCAACAGGAACGTCCATCTCGATCTTGGGCAAAGTCTTCCGAGACTTCGAAGGGGCGACCTTGGGTTGCTTGGCGACCTTCTCTGTCGGCTCCGAAGTCAAAGTCCGAGTGCGCTTATGTGCTTGCGCAATCGGAGCCACGGTCTTGCCACGCCCGCCCGCCGGATCTTGAAGTTACTTGGATCGACGCTCTGTGCGAGTGTGACGCCTGGATAATTAAGCTACAGTAATTCCCTGCTAATGATGCCATGTCATCATGATTACTGTTGTTAAACCCGCGTTGGTTCGAATCCGGTCAAAATTCAATTTCAAAATAAAGTTAAACAAATAAAGTTTTCAAATGTCAAAACAAAAATGTTTGTTGGGTTGCAAATATTCACTACGTAATTATCATGTGGCAACCAACACCATTTGGCTCTCCCTTTTATCCCTAGGAAAATATAAAGTGGCCCAGCAGCATATTAGTTGCCCTATTCAATTTCTAAAAATGCTTGAACAATTCCGTTGGCTCTAAAACTTTTTATGCGACACCACAATGTTGTTCTCGAATTAAGTGCCAAATTTGAAGTTTTACTAAATTCATTTTTGTCACTCAAATAAATACAAATAGTGGCTAACTGAAATACGTAAAAGGGAAAAATAGAAAATGGCCTTACTAAACTGCTGTGCAACTGGGTCATTGATGACCATAGTGCTTTTGGCCCAGCCCAACTGGCTTTTCCTCCACCTCCCGCTACAGGAGACAGAGGCCATGGCGTGGCGCGCATCCACCCCCACCGTGGCCGTTCCAATCGTCGTGTCGGGCATTCCACGGTCCTCTGGGTGGATAAGAACGTCACAGCGACCCCCCTCCAAACCCTAGCCCCAGTTTTTACCCTCCCCCTCGCTCTCCTCCCTGATCTGGAGTGGCCCCCGTACGCAACCTTTGTCGCCGCCTTCATTGATTCCCGACCGCCGCGCTTGTCCCAAACGTCGTCGCCGTCCTCAACCGCCTCCCCGTTGTCCTCGTCTCCTCCCCGGGCCGTCTACGCCGAGCCACAAGGACCCGAACGCCTCCACGACAACGCCCCGTTCGAGGTCGTCTTCAACCTCGGACCACCGCCGGCGTTCGTCTTTGATTCCGGCGCTGTCGAGCCCTCCCCGAGCCCACTTAGCACCTCTACAGGCTCGATGTGAGCTTCTCCTCTGGTTCCCCCTATTTTTCCCCATTGAACCACCGTCGTAGGCCGCCGTCACCGTCGCGTCCGATGCCGTCATAGCTCATGCTCACCGCGTTATTGTCTGCACTCCCGCGCGCCCTGGCCACGTACGGCCACGCCCTTGGCTACCCGCGCGTGCCCCTGCTCGTGCTCGCTGCTCCCTGGCTGTGCCCGCCTACGCGCGGCCTCGCCCCGCCCGCTGGCTCCTTTCCCCGGCGGCCCAGCTGCGCCCCGGCGAGTCCGTGCCCCCGCCTCGGCCTGCTGCTGCACATCGCCGACTGCGCCCCGCCTTCGCTACCCGCCGTTCCCCCTCACCCGCGGCCCTCCTCCTCGCCGGCGGCCACCCGCCCAGGGCCACCACCGGCCATGGCCATGGCCTCACCGGCCCTGCTGCGCGAGCGCCCGCCTGGGGCCTGCGCCCGACCCCAGGGGCTCCGCCCATTAACCCGCCCTGCTGGGCTGGCCTTGTGCCACTGCCAGCGGGCCCCACGCCTCCTTTTTATGTAAAACAAAAAAAGATTTAATAAAAACAATTAACTAGTTAAATAACGTTGTTTGTTTATCCTAATTAACTTGATTAGTTTAACTTAATCTGCTAATTAAACTGCCTAATCTGTAATTAGTTTGGTGTAAAAATGACAGGGGGCCCCACCCCCTGTTGACCAGTCAAGCGTTGATTGGTCAACTGGGACCCCCTGTCCCACCTGCCAGCCACTGGATGCACTTCTGTGTACCTTTGCTGGGTACATCTAGCATTTAACCTTTATTTTCGAATTAATTTAAATTCCATAATATTATTTAAAACTTTGAAAATTCGTAGAAATTAAACGTAACTCGGATCAAAAAACTTTGTACGTGAAAGTTGCTCAAAACGACGAGACGAATTTGACTATGCGGTCCATTCGCCCGCCACACGTCCCTAGCATAGAAAACATCAAACCTTTCACCTCGGGTTCATCTGTTTGATAAACGTCCGGAACCGGGAATACTTTCCCGGATGTTTCCCCCTTCGTCAGTATCGCCTAGCACTGCGTTAGAACACCCCTAACACCGCTTATTGCCTGTTATGCATGTGTTTGCGTGTATTTACTGTTTCTTCCCCCTCTTCTCTCCGGTAGACCCTGAGACCGCTGCTGATGCCCCTGTGATCGACTACGTCGACGACGACCCTCCTTCTTGTCTGAGCAACCAGGCAAGCCCCCCCTTTGATCATCCCGATATCGCCCATTCCATTCTCTCACGCTTGCATTAGATTTTGCTACTATATTGATTGCTCCTATTCTGATGCATAGCCTGCTTTTATAACCTGCTTATTGTTAATTACCTATCTGCTTATCCTAAACTGCTTAATATAGGTTGGTAAGTGATCCATTAGTGACCCCCACCTTGTCCTTGTTGCCTCTGCTTCATCATCGACGACTCGATCAGCATGATCGATGACCAGAGCCCGACACCTCACATCACATCACGCCCCTTTTGTTGCTCGACTCTGCAGAGCTACTATCGAGTGCCGAGGGTGATCCCTCATAACGCACTCCTAATGATAATTCTGTAGTGTAGCTATTCGGTCATGGTCATCGAGGGTGATTTCCTCTTTCACCATTCCCGATACGGCTCTGTCGTTCAACACCTCAAGTGTGAACCTCGAGGGTGGTCCCTCTTACGTTCACCTTGATGATTACATTGAGTGGAATCCTCCGGGGGTGATTCCTCGGGTTTTCCCCTTGATGTTTGGACACACAGTTACCTTGACTTACTTGACACCATTGTTGAAGTTGGGTCGGCCATGAGGGGTACCCGCGAGTTGATGTGAAAGACGGGCGGGCCCGTTGAGCACTCTGAGTATTCCACATGGCACGGTCGAGCAGTCTGGGCCCTTGTCGTAAGTCCACGAGACGGGGCGACGGCGTCACAGTATCGTGAGTCTCTGCTCGTCTCCGCGAGCCCCCAACGCACTAACAGGTTTGGGTATTCATTCTGAGTTGGCCTCTAGCCTTTACGCACTAACCACCACACGAAAATAGATATGGGCCTCGACGTCGCAGTATCAACAGAAGCTTTCTCAGACATCCAGTTCAGCAGTGTGGTATGGCTGGGCCGGCACCATCCTGTAGTGGTGGAGCCTGGTCCGCCCTGCTCGCAATGACCCGAAGTGCAACGGGCCCAGACCCCGGAGTGCTTAGGAGGTAGACCGGCGGGGACCTCTCTGCTGAGCTTAGGTAGGGCTGCGATGTGTTGATCTTCCGAGGCCGAGCATTGACCCCAGAAAGGTGTGTCCGGCCAGAGTGATCGAGCGTGTTGTGTAATGTGGTGCACCCCTGCAGGGAAGTTATATATTCGAATACCATGTCCGCGGTAATGGACGTTCAGACTTATATCCTAATCTTATATAACTAGAAATGGATACCTGAGATATGAGATGGATGTGTGGCTCCGAGATTGCTTTCACGCAGGGAGTTGGGGAAGGATCTCTGGGCATTGATGTTACAACATGCTTGTTAAATATTAAAATGCTACTCTTTACTCTCCTACATGCTGCAAGATGCTTGGAGCTGCTTGAAGATGCTAGTCTTTGATAGGCTAGGCCTTCCCCCTCTATTCTGGCATTCTGAAGTTCAATCCACAGATACAACCCTTCCATTTGATACCAATGCATACTTAGTATAGATCTGATGCTTGCGAGTACTTTGGATGAGTACTCACGGTTGCTTTGCTACCCCTTTTCCCCCTTCTTTCTTCTTTCCGGTTGATGCAACCAGATGGTGGATCCTTGGAGCCAGATGCCACCGCCGATGGATTCTGCTAGGTGGAGCCCATCGACGACCAGGAGTAGTTAGGAGGTCCTAGGCAGGAGGCCTTGCCTCTTCGATTGTTGTTGCTTTTGTGCTAGCCTTCTTAAGGCATCCTTGTTTAACTTATGTCTGTACTCAGATATTGTTGCTTCCGCTGACTTGTGTATCGAGCTTGTATTCGAGCCCTCGAGGCCCCTGGCTTGTAATATAAAGCTTGTATTATTTTATTTGTGTCTAGAGTTGTGTTGTGATATCTTCCCGTGAGTCCCTGAATTTGATCGTACACATTTGCATGTATGATTAGTGTACGGTCGAATCAGTGGCGTCACAAGTTGGTATTAGAGCCGACTGCCTGTAGGATCCCCCTTTCCAACTCCTTGGCCGAAGTTGAGTCTAGTCTTTGAAAAACTGTTTTACTAACATGGCTGTGTGGCTTACGGGCCCACGTCGCCATTGGGTGGTATTAGGATCTTTTACTCCTCATCTATACTCTGGGACTCTAATCTCTCTTCTATTCAGGTTAAATGATTTTGTTAACTCTAACTCTAGGATCTCGTAAATACTTTCTCCCGGAGAGCCCCTCACTCCAGATGATTGCTTGGTGCACCAGAAGTTTCTGAAGATACCCTTTGAAGTTTTCTCGAGACCCTTGTGCCCTTCGTCGTTGCAATTCCTACCATCGATAAATCCTTATGCGTAACTACCTACGTTGTCGTTCATACCTTCATCCCCAGTTGCTCTTGTTATTACAAGATGTCCTGAAATACTCTTCGATGTTCCGAGGATCCTTTATGTTTACTGCCCTGCAGTCCTTGCCGCATGAATACCCCTACGGATATTTACTCGCTCTTATCAAGTATCCATTCATCCCCAGTTATTCTTATGCTTCATAAGATACTTTGTAATACAATCCGAGCTTTCGATGACCTCTATCGCCTATTGCTCTAGAAGGTCTTACATGCCTACACTCTGGTTAATTCCATGTGCCTAGCAGTATCCATTGACGTCCTTTGTCATTATCATCTTGAGTCTTTCGATTTGATATGTCTGTGTCGCAATCATCAGTTGATCCTTATAGATTATCTTTCCGGCTCGGACGTCTTCCCGAACATGAGCTGGTTCTCGGCCAATTAGATTGCCATCGATTGTGCCCTAAGTCTGTTCAACTTATCCATCCTTGGTCAGAGTGTTTGCTTCTGATCCCTTGATTTTGAAAATCGTAATTCCTTTGCATTTGAACTATGAATTAGTCAGATGCTTCTATAATCTGACATCCTTGCATTCTTTCTACTTCTGGTTGAGTACTGATGCTCACGTCAGATCCCTTATGAACCACTATATCCTTTGTGGGTTTCTATCTGACAGCGTCCTTCATATACAGTAACCTTGTGAGCTTTTCCTCGGATACATAATGCCTTTGGTAAATTGTATCTTCTGCTTCCTCAAACATGCTCTACTCCGAGCTTGAGTTATTTAGTCGTGAAGTTTGACCCTACAATTTTGTCAAGGACGAGAAGTAAATGGAAGGATATGCATTGATGAAGTGGGAGTCGACCTTGAACCTTTGTGTTCATGCCCATGGACCCGGTGTGGAACTTACCATGGAAGCTTCTTGTAATAATATACCCCTTGTGATGAGTTCATATTGTATCTGTGCTTGGTCCTTGGAAACCGTGGTTCCGACCATGATTGTTATCCTTCAATTGCATTTCCCGAGCGAGTTAAAGTACTTGTCTTCTTCAGATCTTTTCACCTGTCCAACCTCTATCATGTTCTACCTTCGAGTATTACACTCTATTATCTTGAGAATATCATGGAACTACATAACTTCTTATGAGTTTTTCATCAACTATTATTCTCGCCGGTTCAAATTTTCCACGGGTTCTGAGTTGTTAGGTACTTAAGAACACCGATAACTGATTCAAGTCTCCATTACTTGGTTTAACCTTTCTTGTAGCCTAACATATCTGAGCAGTGATAATTCCCTGCTTATGTAAACACCTCGGTGTACACACTCTGTCAGTAAGACGACCTTGTTACTATTGTTGATGACATTTTGGTAGCCACCGATGGACGAGAACTTTGCCTATTGGTCCGCCTCGTCTTAACGAGCAGAAAAATGGTTCTCTTCGTCCCTCGCTCTTGGTACCGATGTTGTTGCAGACATAACTAACAGGTTATTGTCTGACATGCCTTGCTATCAAGATCATGCAAGATGACATCACCCTTCCTAATATTTGTTCCACATGGTGGGCCCATAACCCGTAGTTCCACAAGATCAAAACCTAACTCTCCTGTCCATCCCTATTTTCCAAAATTGTTCCTCAGGCTTGGCTTCGTATGTAAATCATGAGCCACCTTCCCAGTGATCTATTCTGGTATCAAACGCAATACTTATTCCCATTGCTCTGAAGTTTGAACCCCTTTCACCCTCTATTTCAGGCAACAAATGATTGCCTACCCGGTTGAACCTTCTTATTGCACCTTCTTACCTTGCTCTCGATGACTTCCTTAAATTTCAACTCGAGAGATGCCTCTATGCCACGTTCAGTGAGATAGCCCACAGGTACCTACCTTGTGATGATCTCCGTCCTTCTCGAGTCTTTCCCCCTTACTCCACCCCTTAAATCTCGGGACGAGATTTCTTGTAGTAGAGGAGAATTGTGACGCTCGGATAATTAAGCTACAGTAATTCCCTGCTAATGATGCCACGTCATCATGATTACTGTTGTTAAACTCGCGTTGGTTCGAACCCGGTCCAAATACAATTTCAAAATAAAGTTTTCAAATATCAAAACAAAAATGTTTGTTGGGTTGCAAATATTCACTAGGTAATTATCATGTGGCAACCAACACCATTTGACTCTCCCTTTTATCCCTAGGAAAATATAAAGTGGCCCAGCAGCATATTAGTTGACCTATTCAATTTCTAAAAATGCTTGAACAATTCTGTTGGCTCTAAAACTTTTTATGCAACACCACAATGTTGTTCTTGAATTAAGTGCCAAATTTGAAGTTTGACTAAATTCATTTTTGTCACTCAAATAAATACAAACAGTGGCTAACTGAAATACGTAAAAGGGAAAATAGAAAATGGCCTTACTAAACTGCTGTGCAACTGGGTCATCGATGACCATAGTGCTTTTGGCCCAGCCCAACTAGCTTAACCTCCACCTCCCGCTATAGAAGACAGAGGCCATGGCGTGGCACGCATCCACCCCCACCGTGGCCGTGGCAATCGCCGTGTCGGGCATCCCGCGGTCCTCTGGGTGGATAAGAACGTCGCAGCAACCCCCCCCTCCCCCGAACCCTAGCCCTAGTTTTTTTCCTCCCCTTCGCTCTCCATCCTGATCTAGAGTGGCTGTGACGCCCCCGATCCAATCATACACTAATCATGCACGCAAATGTGTACGATCAAAATCAGGGACTCACGGGAAGATATCACAACACAACTCTAAAACATAAATAAGTCATACAAGCATCATAATACGAGCCAGGGGCCTCGAGGGCTCGAATACAAGTGCTCGATCATAGACGAGTCAGCGGAAGCAACAATATCTGAGTACAGACATAAGTTAAACAAGTTTGCCTTAAGAAGGCTAGCACAAACTGGGATACAGATCGAAAGAGGCGCAGGCCTCCTGCCTGGGATCCTCCTAAACTACTCCTGGTCGTCGTCAGCGGGTTGCACGTAGTAGTAGGCACCTCCGGTGTAGTAGGAGGGTCGTCGTCGACGGTGGCGTCTGGCTCCTAGACTCCAGCATCTGGTTGCGACAACCAGAAAGAAAGGAAAGGGGAAAAAAGGGGGGAGAAAGCAACCGTGAGTACTCATCCAAAGTACTCGCAAGCAAGGAACTACACTACATATGCATGGGTATATGTGTAAGGAGGCCATATCGGTGGACTGAACTGCAGAATGCCAGAATAAGAGGGGGATAGCTAGTCCTATCGAAGACTACGCTTCTGGCAGCCTCCGTCTCGCAGCACGTAGAAGAGAGTAGATTGAAGTCCTCCAAGTAGCATCTCCAAGTAACATCTCCAAGTAGCATCTCCAAGTAGCATCGCATAGCATAATCCTACCCGGCGATCCTCCCCTCGTCGCCCTGTGGAAAAGCGATCACCGGGTTGTCTGTGGAACTTGGAAGGGTGTGTTTTATTAAGTATCCGGTTCTAGTTGTCATAAGGTCAAGGTACAACTCCAAGTCGTCCTGTTACCGAAGATCACGGCTATTCGAATAGATTAACTTCCCTGCAGGGGTGCACCAACTTACCCAACACGCTTGATCCCATTTGGCCGGACACACTTTCCTGGGTCATGCCCGGCCTCGGAAGATCAACACGTCGTAGCCCCACCTAGGCAAAACAGAGAGGCCAGCACGCCGGTCTAAACCTAAGCGCACAGGGGTCTGGGCCCATCGCCCATAGCACACCTGCACGTTGCGAGGGCGGCCGGAAGCAGACCTAGCCTAGCAGGCGTTCCAGTCCAATCCGGCGCGCGCCGCTCCGTCGCTGACGTCTGAAGTACTTCGGTTGATACCACGACGTCGGGATACCCATAACTACTCCCACGTAGATGGTTAGTGCGTATAGGCTCGTAGCCAACTCAGATCAAATACCAAGATCTCGTTAAGCGTTTTAAATATTCGCGAACGCCGAACAGGGCCAGGCCCACCTGTCTCCTAGGTGGTCTCAACCTGCCCTGTCGCTCCGCCACAAAGATCCACACAGAGGGCCGTCGGGACAAAGGTCCTTTCAGCCCCCAATCCGTGAATCACTCGCGGGTACTCTTCGAGCTGACCCGACTTTAGTCACCATCTGTATAGTATGTATGCATGAATAATATATACCCGTGATCACCTCCCGAGTGATCACGGCCCAATAGTATAGCAAGGCAGACTGACAAGAATGTAGGGCCAATGGTGATAAACTAGCATCCTATACTAAGCATTTAGGATTGTGGGTAAGGTATCATTGACTGTAGCAACAATGTCAGGCTATGCATCAGAATAGGATTAACGGAAAACAGTAACATGCTACACTACTCTAATGCAAGCAGTATAGAGGAGAATAGGCGATATCTGGTGATCAAGGGGGGGCTTGCCTGGTTGCTCTGGCAAGAGAGAGGGGTCGTCAACTCTGTAGTCGTACTGGGCAACAGCAGCGTTGGTCTCGTAGTCTACCAGAGAGAAGAGGGGGAAGAAACAATGAATACCATGCAAATAGATACATATCAGGACAACAAGCAGAGCTAGACGTGTTCTAACGCGGTCTGAGGTGATACCGGTGAAGGGGGGAAACATCCGGGAAAGTATCCCCGGTGTTCCGTGTTTTCGGACAGATGAACCGGAGGTGAAATGTTGCAGGTTCACTATGCTAGGAACGCGTGGCGGACGAACGGGTTGCGTGTTCGGATTCGTCTCGTCGTTCTGAGCAACTTTCATGTTGAAAATAATTTAATCCGAGTTACGGATTAAAAGATATGATTTTCTAAAGATTTTATTAATTTCAGGAATTTAATTAATTATTTAATTTAATTCGAAAATGGATTTATGACATCAGCATGATGTCATGCTGATGTCAGCAGTCAACAGAGTTGACTGGTCAACCTGACATGAGGGTCCCGCCTGTCATTGACTGATTAACTAACTAACAGTTATTTAGGTTAATAGTGATTAAATCAATCTAATTACGATTAATTAATTTAATTAATTTAGTTAATTAGCTAATTAATTAATTAAATTTATTTTTATTATTACTTTTCCTCTCTTTTTTTTATAAAAAAATCGTTCTGGGGGGTGGAGCCCCACGGGCCATTGGCCCAGAGAGGCCTTGCGGGTGCACGGGTTACGAGCGCTGCTACGGGCACCAGCCCGAACGGGCGCAGATGGTCGCCGGCGAACGGGCGGGGCCATTCAGGGCGATGGGGCGGGCGCAGGCCACCGGGGCACAGTGGGGCGTCGGCCAGGGAGTGGCCGCGGGCGAGCTGGAGCGTGATGAGACGGGCGCGGCCAGCCACGGGGCAAGGCGCAGCGGGGCGACGCTGGGCAGCAGCAGGGGTAGGCAGGGGATGCGGGCGCGTGTGCGCGCGCGCGATGACGCGCCGTGCGGGACGTGTACGGCCCGTAGCGCGGGCGCGTTTAGTGACAAGCAAGCAGAGGGTGGATGGGGAGCGTGCTCACGAGCGTTGAAGGGGAGGGGTCGACGTGACTCGTTAATGCCGGCGAGGGAGAGGTGGGGACGAGCGACGTAGACGGGGAGGCGGCACCGACGACGGCGGGTGGCGGGATGGCTCCGGCGGGGGTGATCCGGCATCGGCGCAGGGCGTCAGGGGCATCGATTGCCCCCGACCGGATCCACGCAAGAGGGGGTTGAGGAGGCGGGCCACGGCGCGGCCGTGCTCGCCGGGGCCACGGGGAGCGGCGGCGAACGCGGCGTGGATGGCGAGGAGCCGGCTGGGGAAGGGCTCCGGTGATGGGGAGGTCGGGGATGGGGCGCAAAGGCAAGCCGGCAGGGTCGAGGCACGCGGGGGCGCGATCCAGAAGGGGGGAGGTCGTGGGGGAAGTGGGGAGACTCGGGGGGTTAGGGTTTCCTGCGGTGGGTGGATAAGGGAGGCCGGTTGGGCCGGCCTAGTGGCCCTTGCCAGGTTCGGCCGGCCTGGTGGGGTGGCCGACTGGGCCGGCTGGGTCGAGGCCCAGTGGGGGAAGCGGGGGTTCTTTCCCTCTTCTTATTTTTATTTGCTATTTTTGCTTTCTTTCAGTTTCCTTTTATTTTAGCTTTAGTAAATTACCAAAGTGGCACCTAAATAGATTTAACAAATTTATGCCACTGCCATAATAGTTTAATACTTATGACAATTTAGTTTTGAAAATGTTTATTATTTTTAAAGCATTTAAATAATTGTATTTGCTACTGTTATATTCATTTTAGAGTATTTAAACATTTTATAAAAGTGTGGTTTCTCCACCATAATTACCTATGCATTATTTGGCTCACTCCGAACATTTTAGTTTTAATACTTGAAAACTTTTATTGTTTACTTGATTTTGAATTTGAATTTGAATCGGTTTTTGAACTAACGAGAGATTATCAATAGTAACCGAGGTGACGTGGCATCCTTAGTAGAGGGTTACTGTAGTTTAATTACCTGGGCGTCACAAATCTCCTCCACTAAAAGAAATCTCGTCCCGAGATTTAAGAGGTAGTGAAAGGGGGGAAGGTTCGGTTACGAATCTAGCGGGTCTTCTCATTCTGGCTTGCTCTTCTTGAAGAGAACCGGTCCAATACATTGATGTCTTCATTTCTCTGCTTCAGGTCCTTATGATGAAGTCGGCATCTTTTCTTTGGGATCTTCATCGTATTTACGAATAGGTAACGGGGTAGATCGAAAACGACAGAATGCTTATAAGGGTAATAACCTGGGATTAACCCATGAATGAGCATATGAGTACCTCTCGAGTTGAACAAATAGAACACATCGAGAGTAAAGTTGGAAGGTCCAACAAGAAGTTTCAGGCAGCCAGGCAATTGTTCAATGCCTAGTCAGAAGGTGAAAGGGGTTTCAAGCAACGGAATAATTATTGTTTTCATTGCCAGAATTGATGATCTCATCGGAAGGTGGCTCATGAATTATGTACGAGTCCACGCATGAGGAATAACTTTGGGAACAGGGGGTGTACAGGAGGTTTTGATCCTGGTGGAACTGTGGGTTATGGGCCCACCATGTGGGTTAAAAGTAGGAAGGGCGGTAATGTCTCGCACGATCATGTAAGCAAGACATGTCAGAGGATAGCCTGTCAGTTATGTCGACAACAACATCGATACCAAGGGCGAGGGACGAAGAGAACCATTTTCCTGCTCGTTGAACGAGGCGGACCAATAGGCAAAGTTCCCGTCCGTCGGTGGCTACCGAAATGTCGTCAACACTAGAAACAGGGTCTTACTGACAAAGTTGTACATCGAGGTGTTTGCACAAGCAGTGGATTATTACTGCCTATATCATATAGATCATAGAAAAGGTTTAAACAAACCAATGGAAGGAAAATATGATCATCAGATTAAACAGAACAATGGAAATGAAAATATGTTTAAACACATATTTCAAGGGTATATCCTTCCCAAGGACAAGCAGATGATATCCATTACAGGATAGAAGGTAGAAAACCATTTAGGTAAGGGGAGAAAAATTTCATGACATTACCCGTACCACGGTGTTTGGATAATTGATAAAGAGAATTTAGCATTGTGCTTCAAATGTTCTTGGTGATCAATGGAGTACCATAGGCATGCTTCAGGTAGCAATGATATGGTGTTTCAATCAAGGGCCAGACTTTGGATATAGGAAGGATCCATTAGGAACAACTTGTAGGATAAGTCTTACAATTTCCTCCAGGAAGAATGGTTATATTGCAAAAGAAAACACAATGATAGGTCCCCCAGCCGGGGGGGGGGTGCTAGGCATGACATCATGTTATCGGGTCATCAAAGGATCAACATCATAACCCTTGGAAAGTTGTCCCAACCATCATATCGGACCGAGATTCATATCCAATTGGTGTCATAATACCTCAGACTCAGGGGGTCCGAGAGGAAAAGGTGCAACACAAATCGACGAAATGACATTGCAAGATTCTCGGGAAAGGAACTATGGGAGCGGGTTCCTGAAGCAATAGTTCATCATTAAGCCAAGGAGGGGATGAGAAGGTGGCTGATGGGCTCAGCGACAATTCATCGAGAATTCCAACGGATGGATTTCCACGATAATGTGAACAAGAAGATGACACTTATCAATTCAAATGATATAAGGTTGTATGCTCGAGGAAAACATACACCATCAATCACTAGTTGAAAGGTGTGCCCGAAATATGACCTTAGGGAGCAAGATCAATGTTAGAGTGACGATTCAATAACCAACAGTCTAAGAACGAACTGTCAATCGTTAACTTCAAAGCAATAGGGTTGCTAGAAGTCCAGAACTCAAACAACACCGTTCACTTGTTGGTGCCCCGGTTGGAATCAACACGAGGACCAAGAAAGAATGGTGATGGTGAGAAGTTTCACCATACCAAGAATTCTTAAGAAGTGGTGAAATTCTCACGACATTCTTGACATAAAGGAAGGTAATACTCCAAGGTAATGACGAACAAATGCTGGATAGCAAGCATCTTAAGGTATAACACAAAACACGAGCAAGTTTGTGTTGAACGGAAGGCAATAAAGTGGTCGATGACAACACAAATCATCGAGGGCAAGGATGGTATTTCTCATCATGAATCCGGTTGTTATCCTGGAAGAGTTCATAAGGTTGATGATGATCACGACACATTTGTCGAGAGATTTCATGAAGATGTAATCAATCAACGATGACATCAAGTCAAGGGAATGATGAAGCAAGAGGTTATTGGAACCACAGTTACAACACAAACTCGAACTCAAGCTTGTTGTTTAAGGTGAAAGGGTATGACGAGGAAAATCTACGTAAGCTTAGCTATCGTCGCAAATTGGTGCTCAGAGAATAAGGACCAGGTAGCACAGTAAGAATCATCACGACAATGATATAGCCAAACAGGCTAGGAATGACATGATCGGGTACAAACTCGTACTTAAAGAACATTACTGAAGAGTTGTTGAACCGTAGTGCGGACTCGGTTCAGTTATCGGTGCCTTTGAGTGTTTAATAACTCAGAGCCCGTGAAAAATTGGAATCAGTGGGAATGTAGCACTTGATGAAGAACTCATAAGATGTTATGCAGTTCCATGATAATCTCGAGATACCAGTGGGGTAATACTCGATGACAGATCAAAGTAGAGGTTGGACTGGGGTATTGCTCTACAGAAGACAAGTGCTTAAACTTGCACGAGAAATGGTATTTAAAAGAGAACATGGTCAGAACCACGATTGCAAAAGGCCAGCTCCCAGATATAAGATGAACTTATACCAAAGGAATAATTAATTTCAGAGAAGCTTTAATGATAAGATCTACATCGTGTCCATGGGCATGAACACAAGTTCAAGGTCGACTCCCACTTCTTCAATGTATAACCTTCCATTCACTTCTCGCGTTCAATGAAGTCGTAGTGTTGAAATTTTATCTGGCAAAATACCAGAAGAGTACGACTCGTGAAAACTTTCGAGTTCACACATATTAAGGAAGGCATAGGTTCAACCCATCGGGCATCTTAGAATCATATACCAGAATCTTTAGAAGTAATTAACTCAAGCTCGAAGGCAGAGCATGGTTGAGAAAGCAGAGGATACAATTTACCAAAGGCATTATGTATCAGAGGAAATGCTCACAAGGTTATTGAATATGAAGGGCGTTGTCAGATAAAACCCAACAAAGGATCTGGTGGTCCACAAGGGATCAGACGTGAGTATCGGTACTCAACTAGAGGAAGAAGAATGCATGGAGATTAGATTATAGAAACAACTGACTAACTCAATTTGTCAAATGCAAAGGAATTATGATTTCCAAATCAAGGGATCAGAAGCAATGCTCTGATTAGGGATGGATAAGTTGAATAGCCTTAGGGTACAATCAACGACAATTGGATTGGTCGAGAACCAATTCCAGTTAAAAAGAATGGCAGCTCAGCCGGAAAAGTAATTTATAAGGATCAATGATGATTGCGTGTATTCACAAACATATTGAGTCAACGGACTCAAAATGATAATGACAAGGAATGTCAATAAGACTACGAGACTTATGGGATTAACCATAATGCAAGCAAGAAAGAATTTCAAGAGCCAAGGCTCCAGAGGATTTTTGGAAGATCGAATAGTATTTTGAAGACTTTTGTGAAACACATGAACAACTGGGGATAAGCGGGTTCAGTGAATCATACGTAGTGCAAAAAGAAGCCGCAAGCAGAAGGCATAAAGGATTCTCGAAACAACGGAGAGTACATCTTGTAATAATAGGAGCAACTGGGTATGAAGGTACAAGCCGCAAGGATGTTATTCACGGGGATTGTCTGTGGTCAGGAACTGCAAGGCAGTGGGCACAGGGTCTCGAGAAACCTCGAGGAGTATCTGCAGAATCTTCTGGCGAAGCAAGCGATGATCGGTAATGTCGAGGCTCTCCGGGAGGAAGTGGGTACGAGAACCTAATGTCAGAGTCAGTAAAATGTTTACCCAAATAGACGAGAGATTAGAGTCCCAGAGTATAGATGAGGAATAAAAGATCCTAATACCACCCAATGGCGACGGGGGCCCTTGGGCCGCACAGCCATGTTAGTAAAACAGTTTTCATCGACTAGACTCAACTTCGGACAAGGAGTATGGAAGGGGGATTCCTACAGGCAGTCGGCTCTGATACCAACTTGTGACGCCCCCGATCCAATCCTACACTAATCATGCACGCAAATGTGTACGATCAAAATCAGGGACTCACGGGAAGATATCACAACACAACTCTAAAACGTAAATAAGTCATACAAGCATCATAATACAAGCCAGGGGCCTCGAGGGCTCGAATACAAGTGCTCGATCATAGACGAGTCAGCGGAAGCAACAATATCTGAGTACAGACATAAGTTAAACAAGTTTGCCTTAAGAAGGCTAGCACAAACTGGGATACAGATCGAAAGAGGCGCAGGCCTCCTGCCTGGGATCCTCCTAAACTACTCCTGGTCGTCGTCAGTGGGTTGCACGTAGTAGTAGGCACCTCCGGTGTAGTAGGGGGGGTCGTCGTCGACGGTGGCGTCTGGCTCCTGGACTCCAGCATCTGGTTGCGACAACCAGAAAGAAAGGAAAGGGGAAAAAAGGGGGGAGAAAGCAACCGTGAGTACTCATCCAAAGTACTCGCAAGCAAGGAACTACACTACATATGCATGGGTATATGTGTAAGGAGGCCATATCGGTGGACTGAACTGCAGAATGCCAGAATAAGAGGGGGATAGCTAGTCCTATCGAAGACTACGCTTCTGGCAGCCTCCGTCTCGCAGCACGTAGAAGAGAGTAGATTGAAGTCCTCCAAGTAGCATCTCCAAGTAACATCTCCAAGTAGCATCTCCAAGTAGCATCGCATAGCATAATCCTACCCGGCGATCCTCCCCTCGTCGCCCTGTGGAAAAGCGATCACCGGGTTGTCTGTGGAACTTGGAAGGGTGTGTTTTATTAAGTATCCGGTTCTAGTTGTCATAAGGTCAAGGTACAACTCCAAGTCGTCCTGTTACCGAAGATCACGGCTATTCGAATAGATTAACTTCCCTGCAGGGGTGCACCAACTTACCCAACACGCTTGATCCCATTTGGCCGGACACACTTTCTTGGGTCATGCCCGGCCTCGGAAGATCAACACGTCGTAGCCCCACCTAGGCAAAACAGAGAGGCCAGCACGCCGGTCTAAACCTAAGCGCACAGGGGTCTGGGCCCATCGCCCATAGCACACCTGCACGTTGCGAGGGCGGCCGGAAGTAGACCTAGCCTAGCAGGCGTTCCAGTCCAATCCGGCGCGCGCCGCTCCGTCGCTGACGTCTGAAGTGCTTCGGCTGATACCACGACGTCGGGATACCCATAACTACTCCCACGTAGATGGTTAGTGCGTATAGGCTCATAGCCAACTCAGATCAAATACCAAGATCTCGTTAAGCGTTTTAAATATCCGCGAACGCCGAACAGGGCCAGGCCCACCTGTCTCCTAGGTGGTCTCAACCTGCCCTGTTGCTCCGCCACAAAGATCCACACAGAGGGCCGTCGGGACAAAGGTCCTTTCAGCCCCCAATCCGTGAATCACTCGCGGGTACTCTTCGAGCTGACCCGACTTTAGTCACCATCTGTATAGTATGTATGCATGAATAATATATACCCGTGATCACCTCCCGAGTGATCACGGCCCAATAGTATAGCAAGGCAGACTGACAAGAATGTAGGGCCAATGGTGATAAACTAGCATCCTATACTAAGCATTTAGGATTGCGGGTAAGGTATCATTGACTGTAGCAACAATGTCAGGCTATGCATCAGAATAGGATTAACGAAAAATAGTAACATGCTACACTACTCTAATGCAACCAGTATAGAGGAGAATAGGCGATATCTGGTGATCAAGGGGGGGGGCTTGCCTGGTTGCTCTGGCAAGAGAGAGGGGTCGTCAACTCTGTAGTCGTACTGGGCAACAGCAGCGTCGGTCTCGTAGTCTACCAGAGAGAAGAGGGGGAAGAAACAATGAATACCATGCAAACAGATGCATATCAGGATAACAAGCAGAGCTAGACGTGTTCTAACGCGGTCTGAGGTGATACCGGTGAAGGGGGGAAACATCCGGGAAAGTATCCCCGGTGTTCCGTGTTTTCGGACAGATGAACTGGAGGTGAAATGTTGCAGGTTTACTATGCTAGGAACGCGTGGCGGACGAACGTGCTGCGTATCCGGATTCGTCTCGTCGTTCTGAGCAACTTTCATGTTGAAACTAATTTAATCCGAGTTGCGGATTAAAAGATATGATTTTCTAAAGATTTTATTAATTTCAGGAATTTAATTAATTATTTAATTTAATTCGAAAATGGATTTATGACATCAGCATGATGTCATGCTGATGTCAGCAGTTAGCAGAGTTGACTGGTCAACCTGACATGAGGGTCCCACCTGTCATTGACTGACTAACTAACTAACAGTTATTTAGGTTAATAGTGATTAAATCAATCTAATTACGATTAATTAATTTAATTAATTTAGTTAATTAGCTAATTAATTAATTAAATTTATTTTTATTATTACTTTTTCCTCTCATTTTTTTATAAAAAAATCGTTCTGGGGGGTGGGGCCCCACGGGCCATTGGCCCAGAGAGGCCCTGCGGGTGCACGGGTTACGGGCGCTGCTACGGGCACCAGCCCGAACGGGCGCAGATGGTCGCCGACGAACGGGTGGGGCCATTCGGGGCGATGGGGCGGGCGCAGGCCACCGGGGCACAGTGGGGTGTCGGCCAGGGAGTGGCCGCGGGCGAGCTGGAGCGTGATGAGACGGGCGCGGCCAGCCACGGGGCAAGGCGCAGCGGGGCAATGCTGGGCAGCAGCAGGGGTAGGCAGGGGAGGCAGGCGCGTGTGCGCGCGCGCGATGGTGCGCCGTGCGGGACGTGTACGGCCCGTAGCGCAGGCGCGTTTAGTGACAAGCAAGCAGAGGGTGGATGGGGAGCGTGCTCACGAGCGTTGAAGGGGAGGGGTCGACGTGACTCGTTAATGCCGGCGAGGGAGAGGTGGGGACGAGCGACGTAGACGGGGATGCGGCGCCGACGATGGCGGGTGGCGGGATGGCTCCGGCGGGGGTGATCCGGCATCGGCGCAGGGCGTCAGGGGCATCGATTGCCCCCGACCGGATCCACGCAAGAGGGGTTGAGGAGGCGGGCCACGGCGTGGCCGTGCTCGCCGGGGCCACGGGGAGCGGCGGCGAACGCGGCGTGGATGGCGAGGAGCCGGCTGGGGAAGGGCTCCGGCGATGGGGAGGTCAGGGATGGGGCGCAAAGGCAAGCCGGCAGGGTCGAGGCGCGCGGGGGTGCGAACCAGAAGGGGGGAGGTCGTGTGGGAAGTGGGGAGACTCGGGGGTTAGGGTTTCCTGCGGTGGGTGGATAAGGGAGGCCGGTTGGGCCGGCCTGGCGGCCCTTGCCAGGTTCGGCCGGCCTGGTGGGGTGGCCGACTGGGCCGGCTGGGTCGAGGCCTAGTGGGGGAAGCGGGGGTTCTTTCCCTCTTCTTATTTTTATTTGCTATTTTTGCTTTCTTTCAGTTTCCTTTTATTTTAGCTTTAGTAAATTACCAAAGTGGCACCTAAATAGATTTAACAAATTTATGCCACTGCCACAATAGTTTAATACTTATGACAATTTAGTTTTGAAAATGTTTATTATTTTTAAAGCATTTAAATAATTGTATTTGCTACTGTTATATTCATTTTAGAGTATTTAAACATTTTATAAAAGTGTGGTTTCTCCACCATAATTACCTATGCATTATTTGGCTCACTCCGAACATTTTAGTTTTAATACTTGAAAACTTTTATTGTTTACTTGATTTTGAATTTGAATTTGAATCGGTTTTTGAACTAACGAGAGATTATCAACAGTAACCGAGGTGACGTGGCATCCTTAGTAGAGGGTTACTGTAGTTTAATTACCCGGGCGTCACAGTGGCCCCCGTGCAGAACCTTCTCCCCGCCTTCGTCGATTCTCGACCGTCGCGCTCGTCCCCAACGTCGTCGCCGTCCTCAACCGCCTCCCCGTCGTCCTCGTCTCCTCCTCGGGCCGTCTACGCCGAGCCACAAGGACCCGGACGCCTCCACGACAATGCCCCGTTCGAGGTCATCTTCAACCTCGGACCACCGTCGGCGTTCGTCTTCGATTCCGGCGCCGTCGAGCCCTCCCCGAACCTACTTAGCACCTCTACAGGCTCGCTGTGAGCTTCTCCTCCGGTTCCCCCTATTTTTCCCCACTGAACCACGCCGTAGGCCGCCGTCACCGTCGCATCCGATGTCGTCGTAGCTCATGCTCACCACGTATTTGTCTGCCCTCCCGCGCGCCCCTGGCCATGTACGGCCACGCCCTTGGCCACCCGCGCGTGCCCCCGCTCGCGCCCGCTGCTCCCTGGTCGTGCCCGCTTATGCGCGGCCTCGCCCTGCCCGCTGGATCCTTTCCCCGGCGGCCCAGCTGCGTCCCAGCGAGTCCCTGCCCCCGCCTCACCCTGCTGCTGCACATCACCGACTGCACCCCGCCTTTGCCGCTCGTCGTTCCCCCTCACCCGCGGCCCTCCTCCTTGCCGGCGGCCACCCGCCCGGGGCTGCCACCGGCCGTGGCCATGGCCACGCCGGCCCTGCTGGGCGAGCGCCCGACCCTAGGGGCTCCGCCCATTAACCCGCCCCGCTGGGCTGGCCTTGTGCCACTGCCAGCGGGCCCCACGCCCCCTTTTTTTGTAAAACAAAAAAGATTTAATAAAAAATTAACTAGTTAAATAACATTGTTTGTTTATCCTAATTAACTTGATTAGTTTAACTTAATCTGCTAATTAAACTGCCTAATCTGTAATCAGTTTGCTGTGAGAATGATAGGGGGCCCCACCCCCTGTTGACCAGTCAAGCGTTGACTGGTCAACTGGGACCCCCTGGCCCACCTGTCAGCCACTGGGTGCACTTCTGTGTACCCTGTGCTGGGTGCGTCTAGCATTTAACCTTTATTTTCGAATTAATTTAAATTCCAGAATATTATTTAAAACTTTGAAAATTCGTAGAAATTAAACCGTAACTCGGATCGAAAAACTTTGTACGTGAAAGTTGCTCAGAATGATGAGACGAATCCAACTTTGCGGTCCGTTCGCCCGCCACACGTCCCTAGCATAGCAAACATCAAACCTTTCACCTCTGGTTCATCTGTCCGACAGACATCCGGAACCGGGAAACCTTCCCGGATGTTTCCCCCTTCGCCAGTATCGCCTAGCACTTCGTTAGAACACCCCTAGCACCGCTTATTGCCTTGTTATGCATATGTTTGCATGTATTTATTGTTTCTTCCCCCTCTTCTCTCCGGTAGACCCCGAGACCGCACTGATGCCCCTGTGATCGACTACGTCGACCCTCTTTCTTGTCTGAGCAACCAGGCAAGCCCCCCCTTTGATAATCCCGATATCGCCCATTCCATTCTCTCACGCTTGCATTAGATTTTGCTACTGCTATTGATTGCTCCTATTCTGATTCATAGCCTACTTTTGTAACCTGCTTATTGTTACCTACCTGCTTATCCTAAACTGCTTAGTATAGGTTGGTAAGTGATCCATCAGTGACCCCCACCTTGTCCTTGTTGCCCCTGCTTCATCATCGACGACTCGATCAGCATGATCGACGACCAGAGCCCGACACCTCACATCACATCACGCCCCTTTTGTTGCTCGACTCTACAGAGCTACTATCGAGTGCCGAGGGTGATCCCTCATAATGCACTCCTGATGATAATTATGTAGTGTAGCTATTCGGTTGTGGTCACCGAGGGTGATTTCCTCTTTCAGCATTCCTGATATGGCTTTGTCGTTCAACACCTCAAGTGTGAACCGCGAGGGTGGTCCCTCTTACGTTCACCCTTGATGATTACATTGAGTGGAATCCTCCGGGGGTGATTCCTCGGGTTTTCCCCTTGATGTTTGGACACACGGTTACCTTGACTTACTTGAGACCATTGTTGAAGTCGGTTCGGCCCTGAGGGGTACCCGTGAGTTGATGTGAAAGTTGGGCGGGCCCGTTAAGCACCCGCGAGTATTCCACGTGGCACGGCCGGGCATTCTAGGCCCTTGTCGTAAGTCCACGAGATGGGGCGACGGGGTCACAGTATCATGAGTCTCTGCTCGTCTCCACGAGCCCCCAATGCACTAACAGGTTTGGGTATTTACTTTGAGTTGGCCTCTGGCCTTTACGCACTAACCACCACGCGAGAATAGATATGGGCCTCAACGTCGCAGTATCACCTGAAGCTTTGTCAGACGTCCAGTTCAGTAGTGCGGCACGGCTGAGCCGGCACCATCCTGTAGTGGTGGAGCCTGGTCCGCCCTGCTCGCAACGACCCAAAGTGCAACAGGCCCAGACCCCGGAGTGCTTAGGAGGTAGACCGGCGGGGACCTCTCTGCTGAGCCTAGGTAGGGCTACGACGTGTTGATCTTCCGAGGCCGGGCATTGACCCCAGAAAGGTGTGTCCGACCATAGTGACCGAGCGTGTTGGGTAATGTGGTGCACCCCTGCAGGGAAGTTATATATTCGAATACAATGTTTGCGGTAATGGATGTTCAGACTTATATCCTGATCTTATATAACTAGAAATGGATACTTGAGATATGAGATGGATGTGTGGCTCCAAGATTGCTTTCCCGCAGGGAGTCGGGGAAGGATCTCTGGGCGTTGATCTTACAACATCCTTGTTAAATATTAAAATGCTACTCTTTACTCTTCTACATGCTGAAAGATGCTTGGAGCTGCTTGAAGATGCTAGTCTTCGATAGGCTAGGCCTTCCCCCTCTATTCTGGCATTCTGCAGTTTAGTCCACAGATACAACCCTTCCATTTGATACCAATGCATACTTAGTATAGATCTGATGCTTGCGAGTACTTTGGATGAGTACTCACGGTTGCTTTGCTACCCCTTTTCCCCCTTCTTTCTTCTTTCCGATTGATGCAACCAGAGGTGGATCCTTGGAGCCAGATGCCACCGCCGATGGATTCTGCTAGGTGGAGCCCGTCGACGACCAGGAGTAGTTAGGAGGTCCCAGTCAGGAGGCCTTGCCTCTTTGATCGTTGTTGCTTTTGTGCTAGCCTTCTTAATCCATCCTTGTTTAACTTATGTCTGTACTCAGATATTGTTGCTTCCGTTGACTCTTGTGTATCGAGCTTGTATTCGAGCCCTCGAGGCCCCTGGCTTGTAATATAAAGCTTGTATTATTTTATTTGTGTTTAGAGTTGTGTTGTGATATCTTCCCGTGAGTCCCTGAATTTGATCGTACACATTTGCGTGTATGATTAGTGTACGGTCGAATCGGGGGCGTCACAGCGAGGTGGTGAGTTGACTACCTCTTTGTCGTCCGACTCATCACTCTCTTCCTCATCGTCATCTTCTGGAGATTGCCACTCGCCGCTCTCTTCTGCGCTGTCCTCTCCCTCCTGGTCTTGCTCCAAGGCTTGTTCACCATTGGGCATTGAGTACATCTCAGTATAAACCTACAAGACAAGTAATCAATCAAACATCAGTCGGATTCAGAAACAATTACAAGACAGATTGAAGTACACTCGGTAGCAAGGATCAGACCTTGTCCGGCTGGTTGTCAGTGTCAAATGGATCGACTCTCTTGGCTCCTCTGGGATTGTCCTTGTTCCCGATAATGCCCTTCAGCCACAGGGCCACCTTCTCATTTGTAACCTTCTCTGGGTGAACCCGAGCGGTGTCGTTGGCACCCGAGTACATCCACATTGGGTGGTCACGAGCTTGGAGCAGCTGGATGCATCGACTGAGAAACACCTCCAACAAGTCCATGCCAGTTACACCCTGAAGGACCAACTGGACTACTCTCTCGACCAACATGTCTGTCTCTACTTTCTCCGCTGCGGTCACGGTCAGTGAAGAAGGCTGTTGGGCATGATCTAAGGTGAAAAGGGGGAAGACCGGTTGACTGACCGGGGGTCGCAACATCCTGGCAGTAGAACTAGGTCGACTACCAGCCCCTGACTGACTCGGGAAGTGTCATGGTAGGGAAAGTGCTCCTCTTCCTCATATGGATCCCTAGAACCCCGCACATCTGGATCACGTGCATCCTCTCATCACTCGAATTTGCCTTCTTCACGGTATGGGAGCGAATTGTGAAGATGTGTTTGAAGAGACCCAGTGCGGTCGACAGCCCAAAAAGTTGTCACACATGGACACAAACGCGGCGAGATATGTGATGGTGTTGGGAGAGAAGTGGTGAAGCTGGGCGCCGAAAAAGTTCAAGAAGCCCCAAAAAAAGGATGCGGAGGAAGGGAGAAGCCACAGTCGACGTGGGTAGCAAGGAGGACACACTCACCCAACCGCGGCTGAGGCTCTGTCTCCCCCTCCGGGCTTCGGCAGCCTCGCGGCCCCGGCAGTGATCAAACCATAGGCAGCCAGCTCCTCCAAATCCTCTGGCCGGAGCAAAGATCGGATCCAATCGCCTTGGATCCAGCCCGACGGCAGCGCGGACCTCGACGACGACCCCTGATTCGTCTTCTTCCCTTTCTCCGCCCCCGTCGCCTTTTTCGCGCGCTCCAGCGCCGCCGTCTTGTCCTTCACCATGGTGGTGGGCTGCGCACTGGCGGGGCGGCGGCGTCGAGGGCAGAGGAAGACGCATTGGAGAAGCGGAGAAGGAAGTAGGAAAATAAAGGTGCACAGTGCAGACGCCTCGGCTCCGATGACTTTTAAGGACCCGCTTCCAAGTGGCTGACGCGTGGGCCCGAGCAATCCTGTCAAATCCCGCAACAGTCGCATGCTGGGTACGTGGCGAAAAAGGTGGCACGGAAATCGAGGCGCCCCTGTCTATCCATCCAGCTTACTATGGCGCGCTCCACCTCGCGCGCTTCCCCAAATTTTCGAATCCCGTGAGATCCGGGATCCGCAGTAACCAATCGCGCCAAAGATTTCGCATCAAAGTAACACTCGACGAGTGCCAACATAAGTACACTCGACAATTTCTGAATCGATCAAGGCGACTGAAACGAAGCCAGAGTTTCAGCGTGGCCCTCCAATTCAGCATGGGTACTTATGAAGCACAAGAGTCAAGGCAGGACCAACTTCAACCTTCTTTCCACTTGGACCTCAATCCATTCGGGGGCTAATGATGATGCCATAGACCTAGGATAGGGTCATAGGCCTGACCTATACGCCCTTTCCAAGGTCACTACCCTATAAGCAAAGACATTCAAAGAACAATAGAGAATATCAATAGAGTGCAATCCACTCGACCAGTCATCTCACTCGGGTACCCCTCCCTCCTGATATCACTCGACCAAGATGAAGCCATTCGACTATTCGAGAAACCACTCGACCTACAGAAGACCAGGAGTCACTTAGGACGGCAACGGTCGGGCATTCACTCTGTAGTCTTAAAGGTCATTAAATACACTTTCTAGCTGACGTTATCAGTAACGCCCTATCTTAATGTACATTGAACCCCTGTAACAGAGGTGGCTGGGGTCCGGGCTCACTCTATATAAGCCACCCCCTCCTCTGGGACAAGGGTTCGCACCCCCTGTAACACACACACACACACACACACACACACACACACACACACACACACACACACACACATATTCCAGTCGGCCGCCTCAGGGCACCGAGACGTAGGGCTTTTACCTCCTCCGAGAGGGGCCTGAACTCGTAAAACTCGTGTGTACAATCTCGCCGTAGCTAGGGCCTCGCCTTCTCATACGTACCCCCTATTCTTACTATCAGACTTAGTACCATGACAGCACGGGCTATCTTCAGCCGATTTGGATGGTGAGTTAATAATAGGCTAGGTGTGTAGGCATCGTAGCCTATTTTCTATCGCCGGATGTGGCGCTTTATTGCCGGTTGTGGCACTTTACATATTTTTTTCCTCCTTTTTTGCTCGGATTTTGAGCTTATTTGGATGTTAAGACTCTGTTGCGACTTCTAATAATATGGTTGCATGCATCGACTGATGCAGAGGCCGGAGGTATTCCTCCTTTTCAAAAAAAGTAGAAAGTTAACAAAAATGTTCAGTCGAGATCACATTGGCTGACATCAGAAAAATACTGCAATTTTATCAACTCTGCATAATTATTCTTTTCTTTAACTTGAACAAGTGTCATAACATTTAGAGGCTGGATTACTGCTTACTATCTCGTTTTCCTGATCAATACGTGCCAGTCATAAAAATTCTCGGACCCGACTAGTATCCACATTCGCAGAAACTCAGCACGTGACTGATTATGATCTGGACTTTAGGACACTCCGCTAATCAGTGGCGGAGCTTCGAAGAAAAAACTGGGCGGGTCAGGTTATAGAAAATCCCAAATTTTTAGGCGTTTGTAGTACTTAGTATCTTTGTTTTGACTAAATTTCACCCTCTATGTTAGGGCATCTCCAACACTGATCCGAGCATAGGGGATCAGTCCACGGACACTGATGCGGGAACCGACCATCCAGTATTGTCCTGTATATCTCTGTCAGTAAATGGAAAGTTGAAACTCAAATAAGATCCGTCCACAGCATTCGCCGGATCACAAAGAATATTAGTCCGACAGTCCATGCAAAAAAAAAGTTCAAATTTTCTGCCTTGCCGGACCAGCAATCCGAGCTTCCGTGCTCAAGGTGACATCGCTACCGCGTAGGTAGCCTCCGTCTCCGCCTCATTCTCTGCCGCCTCCATCTCCTCATTGTCCGCCGCCTCCAACTCATCTTTCTACTCCTGCAATATCTTGCACGATCATTCTTGCGTTGGCAACCAAAGCATCCAAATTCAAGGTCCACATCTTGGCGTCCTCCGCATCGGCTACAATCTTCACCTTCTTCTCTTTGAGCATGACTCTCTTCTCTTTTAGCATGACCTTCTGAAAGATCGTGGATGTCGCCCAGAGGGGGGGAATAGGCGTTTTAAAATATTTACGGTTTAGGCTCGAACAAATGCGGAATAAACCTAACGGTTAATTTGTCAAGCACAAAACCTACAACAACTAGGCTCACCTATGTGCACCAACAACTTATGCTAAGCAAGATAAGCAACTATGTGATAGCAAGATATATGACAAGAACAATATGACTATCACAAAGTAAAGTGCATAAGTAAAGGGCTCGGGTAAGAGATAACCGAGGCACGCGGAGACGATGATGTATCCCGAAGTTCACACCCTTGCGGATGCTAATCTCCGTTTGGAGCGGTGTGGAGGCACAATGCTCCCCAAGAAGCCACTAGGGCCACAGTAATCTCCTCACGCCCTCGCACAATGCAAGATGCCGTGATTCCACTAAGGGACCCTTGAGAGCAGTCACCGAACCCGTAC
Organism: Triticum dicoccoides; assembly: GCF_002162155.2. Classification (NCBI taxonomy): domain Eukaryota; kingdom Viridiplantae; phylum Streptophyta; class Magnoliopsida; order Poales; family Poaceae; genus Triticum; species Triticum dicoccoides. Next base: position 146,612,187 of record NC_041393.1, read on the forward strand.
AAATGGCAACCCTTGGGGGCGGTCACCGAACCCGTACACTTTGGCAACCCTTGGGGGTGGTCACCGGTACCCATCAAATTGCTCGGGGTGATCTCCACAACCTAATTGGAGACCCCGACGCTTGCCCGGAGCTTTACACCACAATGATTGAGATCCGAACACCACCAACCGTCTAGGGCGCCAAGGCACCCAAGAGGAACAAGCTCTAGGGTGCCCAAACACCCAAGAGTAATAAACTTCTCAAACTTCACTTCCACGTATCACCGTGAAGAACTCAAACCGATGCACAAATGCAATGGCAAGGGCACACAGAGTACCCAAGTCCTTCTCTCTCAAATCTCACCGAAGCAACTAATGCTAGGGAGGAAAATGAGAGGAAGAACAAGAAGGAGAACACCAAGAACTCCAAGAACTAGATCCAAGGGGTTCCCCTCACATAGAGGAGAAAGTGATTGGTGGAAATGTGGATCTAGATCTCCTCTCTCTTTTCCCTCAAAAACTAGCACGAATCCATGGAGGGATTGAGAGTTAGCAAGCTCGAAGAAAGTCAACAATGGGGGCAAAAACGAGCTCAAGAGATGGGGAACCATTAGGGAAGAAGACCCCCTTAAATAGGTCCCCACGAATCTGCCCGTTATGTGCAGAAACCTGTAGGACCGGTACAACCGGTGCACGAACCGGTATAACCGGCCAAAGCAGAGGAAAAACCAACCTGGGAAAAGCTCTAAGCGGTACAACAGCCTGGGGAACCGGTAGTACCGGTTAAACCGGTTAAACCGGTCAACAACCGCCCAAGAACCGCTCCAAAACAGAAACTAGTCTGGTGGTAGAGCGGTACATGGCCGGTACAACCTCCGGACCAATTCTGGAGCGGTACAACCGCTCCAAACACCGGTTGTACCGGTCAACCGGTACAACCTCTCTACGGGGCGGTACAACCTCTCTATGTAAAACAGGCAATATCAAAACAGCCACAACTTTCGCATACGAGCTCCGAATTCGATGAAACCAAGTTTGTTGGAAAGCTAGAAACAAGGGCTAACACAATCTTGATAGAAATATCAATAAGAAGCAAATGAGAAAAGTCCCATAAGAAAATGGTGAGAACCCTTCCTTGGATAAGACCGGTAAAACCTCCAACATCGAAAACATCATAGAAGACGCATGCGAACTCCGTTTTCGATGAACTCAAACTTGTCATCAAGATGACCATAAGCTCTAAGACTCACAAAGGGAACCAAACAAGAACAAAGAAACATGATGCAATGATGCAATGGTTTGAGCTCTCTACTAACGATACGATCAAGCTACCAACTTGAGAGCCCCCCTTGATAGTACGGCAAACGATCCTATAACCCGGTCTCCCAAGTACCACCACGAGACCGGTAAAATAGAAAACCTATCAAGGGCAAACCTTTGCCTTGCACATGGTCCACTTGAGCTAGATGAAGACGATCTTGACTCCCTCAAGTTGGACCACCTTTCTTGATTGCGTTGGCTCGATGAAGACTAGATGATTGCTCCCCCATAGTCCACTATGGGTGAGCGACTCTTCGGCATATCTTCACAAGTCCATTGACACCACAATGGATGGCAAGATTCAAACTTGATTGCTCCCCCATACTCCATTATGGGTGAGCCACTCTTCGTGTTGCTCCACTTGAACTTGCACACAGCAAACTTGATGACGATCACCACTTGATGTCATCCTCCATGGGTTGTATGGGAATCTTCCTCTTGACGCAAGACCATGGAATCATACCTAACCCCACTAAGAACTCTCACGTAGACCATGGGTTAGTACACAAAGCGTAATGGACAATGCTTACCATACCATGGGAACACTTGGTCCCTCTCGGTACAACTTGTGCGCTTTGTGTGTTGATCAACTTGAATCACTCTCTGTACTTAGTCTAGATTAACCTTGAATCTTTCCAACTCTCTTCATTTGGATGATGTCTTGAAGGTAAACATGAATGATCACATAATCTTCTTCTTCAAGACATGCTTGCAATAAGCTCAACACTCACATGACCAATCTTTGGGTAATTCCTTAATAGCACCTTGGTCAAATCATAAACTCCTTGAAACCAACACATGGACTCCAAGAAAAGCCTATGGACAAACCCTTCAAATATAACTCAAGGCAACCATTAGTACATAGAGATTGTCATCAATTGCCAAAACCAAACATGGGGGCACCGCATGTTCTTTCAATCTCCCCCATTTTGGTAATTGATGACAATCACTTTCAAGAGAGTTTATACAAGGAATTATGCATCACCATGCAATGCAACAACCAATAGTGCAAGTGAATGAGATGCAAATGCTAAGGAACAAAACCAAAGCAAAAGGAGACAACTCTCTAAACTTCTCCACAAAACTCTCCGAAACTTCTCCCCCATTGGCATCGATTGCCAAAATGGGCTAAAAGCTTAGAAGGCCAATATAAAATGTGTTCCTCCATAAATTGTGTATTTCTCAACAAGAGAGTGGAATGCAATACACATATCCAACTGCGAATACTTGGAGGAAGACAAACTATATTGATGCCCAAAGATTGCAACAAAAAGATATGCCACAAAGACATAACAAAGAGAGACACAAGCAATCAGAAGATACCAGTTGAAGCAAGCAATCAACAGAAATCAATTGAACCAACTAGACCAATGATCCTACATGCCACAAGAATAAAGATATTATGAGAAGCGCAGTGGAGTGTTCTAAAGAAACTAGAGAAGCTCCCCATGATTTGTGCACACAAAAGAATTTTTGTATTTGAATACAAAGTGCACAAAATAGGATCATAGCTCCCCCAAAATCAATAGAAACTCACATCCAGTGCAAGTGAGCATATAGGAAACAAAGCCTAGCGCTTTCAACAAGCACATGGTTGAGCAACATGTAAAAGAGGCAACTTAAGAATAGGCTCAACCAAAATGATGTGTGTGAGTCATGGCGAAGCACTTGAGAAGACTAAGATTAGGATGAGCATTAAGCATCAACATAGTCTTGAAAGAATGAGGCACAAGGTGCAAGGCCTATCATTCCCACACACAACTGGCAAATGGGTTCACAAGCTTACTAATAAGCAAAAGAGAACCTATGCTTGTGACAACCCGTGGTGAAGATAGACGAGGGGAGGCTCATCAAGACGAGGGATACCAATTAAGATGGCAAAAACCTCGTAAAGATAAGCAAGAGGAAAATAATCTTCACCACACAAGAGTGCAACAAGATGCAACGATAGAGGACACGCACTCAAGGCAAAAGCTTTCACGGAGCCACCAAAGAAATAACATAAGAAAGACAAGGTGGACGCGAAAGAAAAGATATCAACTAGAGATGTAATTTCTCTCAAGTGTATAAGGTTCTATGTAGACTAAATCATGATGATATATATATCTACAAAGAAGGATGTACACCCGAAATAGTTACAACACGAAGGAACAAGATATCCACAAGGAAGTCATAAATATACCAATAAGATATTTGCTTGAAAGCATAGCACTTGGCTAGATAAGGTCTTATTGTATATAAATGAAGTCCAAACACACATCCATCAAAGGCATCACAACTAGCAACGAGAGATCATCATTGGGATGTTTTGAGAAAGGAAACAAGTATCACAAGATATGAAATGAATATCATGCCAAGATGCAACCTACACAAGGTTGAATGCAAGAGGAGAAAGCATGAATAGATACTTGTTACCGAGATATCATTGGAAGGATGTAGTAGATACCAATTGAAGGTAGATAGTAGTTCGTTGATCATCCTTGCTTGACTCTAATATGCACATGGTGACAACACCTTCCTTGTGAGTGAGCCGAGCATCCAATGCATCTCCAAATGTTCCTAGAAGAACAACACAAACTAAACGGTACCCAAACTCATCGGGACCAAATAGTTAGAAACACCAATACATAGGACAAACTCCACATAAATATGTGCATATGAATTTCATCCACATCTCATCCAAATTGAGACTAGGTGGAGTTCCCCTTATATATTGAGGTACAGAAAGAAAGCATGCCAAATGAAATACATGAAGTAAACATGCATGCTCAAGACTTTCAAACCGAAACCTAAAGAGAAAGAAATGCCAAGTGAAAAGGATACCAAATGGAGAAGTCATCACTTGGAAGATATCATTAAAGATACATCAAGGAATGAGATGTACATTAATACACACTAAACTAAAGATGTCAAACCCCCAAAGAGAGGATGGTTCCAAACAAACCAAGCTCTCAACAAAGTTTCGTGATGGCACAAAGTACCAAAAAGAAATGGCTTGCCTTCCACCAAAACACACTTGATAAGGATCACAAGAAGAGTGTTCTAAAGAAAATAGGATAGCTCCCCCACGAGTTGTGTATTATATAGGATCTGCATTTGAATACAAAATGCACAAGGTGGGATCATCACTTTCACTAAATCTAGAAAACACTAGACAAGAACAAGAAATAAACAAGATCCACAAGTGGTAGGGAAGACAATGGGAGTTGACACAACCTTGGCAAGAGATAAGGCAAATAAAAAGCAAACGCCAACGTGAAGACGATCAATAATTTCTACCACACATAAGTGATTACCAATTGTCAAAAGACAAGAAGTATTTGGAAAGAATTCCCGTTGGTAGATAGCAATGATATCCAACATCATCTTCACACCAAACACACGCAAATTGCAACTTGTAGAGCTAACATGCCACCTAGGAACAAGATAATCTACAATATCAATTCTAGGTGACAATATCTCAATGTACACATTTTCTAGGCTTGTAATATGCACTTAGCATATTACTCCCCCATAATGTGATACTAATAAGAACTTAACAAGAGGCAATAAGAGGAACAAACAAGAGATAATTAATGGACTATTTAGAATGTGAATTTCTCATGAGAGATATACCACCTAGCGACTAGATAAACTTGTAATATCAATACTAGATGGTATTCCTCATGTACACACATTTATAGGATTGTGAGGTGCACAAAGCACATCACTCCCCCAAAATGGGATGTTCCATTAATCTCTCACACGAGCCAACTAGGATACAAACAAGAAGCATAAAGGCTCAACGCACGACACACACGTACATGGTGTGCAAACCAACACACACATACTTGATTGCTCAAGATAAGCAAGTTGGAATCACAACATATACAAACACATGCAAGGAACAAAACCAAAAACATGCAAGGGAGCAAGTAACTTTCAATCTAAGCAATTTTAAGTACAAGTTACCGCAAGGAGGCACATTGGATATAAGATATAAACTTGATGATTCAATTGACTTGGCTTGAGACAATAAGAGTGATGAAGTCCCCTTAATTCTTCATAAAGTAGCCAAGTCTCCAATGCCCTCCAACAACACCTATTGATCAAGTTTGAGCTAGTTGGTCCCCAACCAAGTTGGGTCCTAAGAGGTTAGTCACAATAGGCTTGGCTACCCAAATGGTTCTTTGCTTCAAACCACTTTGAGTACCAACAAACTTGGCAACCACATTGCCAACCTTATCCTTCCCAAGAGAATAGACATCATCAATAATAATTGGGTTGGATAAGTTACCACTAGTGCATGAAGAAGCGAGGTGACCTTTCTCACGGCATAGGTAGCAACGTCTACTCTTCACTTTCTTCTCACTTGATTTCTCAACTTGAGAAGCATTAACTTGAGTCTTCTTGGGAAGAGGCCTTTCTTCAACTTGAGGTTGAGCATGTGATTGAACTTGTGCCCTCTTCCCTTGTTGCTTGACACTAATGGCCTTCTTCTTCAATGGGCAAGATCTAACATGATGCCCTTCTACTTTGCACTTGAAGCAAACAATCTTGGCCGATTTTTTGACTTGTTCTTGGCCCTTCTTTTTGTTCATCTTGGACTTCTTCTTCTTATTGGAGTTGAATCCAAGTCCACCTTTGTCATTGGGGGATTTTTGCACACTCAAGATATTGTTGAGTGTGGATTTCCCTTCATGACACTTTTCCAAGTCTTTCTTCAAAGAAGTGACTTGGGCCTTGAGCTCTTTGATTTCCTCTACACGGTTAGTCTCAACACAAGTACTAGAGGAAGTATAAGCTTCATCGTTAGAGCAACAAGGCAAGGAAAGCAATTCATCACAAGATGTACCAACATTGTGAGTAGATGAATTACAAGGACTAGCACATGGCAATATACTATTTTGACTAGAAGTAGTGCTAGTACCCACATGAGGCTCACTAGATGTTACCTTAGCAATCATGGCCTCATGAGCTATCTTTAGCACACTATGGGATACTAGAAGATCATCATGAGAGCTTGAGAGCTTTTCATGACTTTCTTCCAATTTCCCATAATTGCTAGATAGCACCTCAAGCTGAGCCCGTAGCTCAACATTCTCCTTCAAAATGGATGCTTCACAAGTAATAGAATTAGTAGCACAAGCATCATCATTAACAACAAGAGGAGAAGGCAACTTGCCAAGCTCTTTTAAATAAGAAGCTTCAAGTTGGGCATGAGACTCGGTGAGTTTGATGAGCTCACCCTTGATGACCCTTGAGCCATTTTCAAGGTGCTCAAAATCCTCACGGAGTCTAGCATGAGAAACTTCAAGCTTAGCATTTTTAGTTTTGAAATCGTTGGCCACCTCAAGAGCTCTATCATGAGATTCCCTCACTCTAGATAATTCTAGAGCAAAAGTCTCCTCAAGAGATTCGGAGGTGGTTTTTTCATGTTCAAGAGCTTGAGATAGCTCCACGATCTCATTTGTGTAATCACGCCCATGAGCTTCCATTTTCTCAATGGTGGCCTCATGCTCCTCTAGATGAGATTCCAACTCCTCAATGTATTTCTTGCCATCAATGGTAATGGACATTATTTCCATGAAGTTGGAACGAGCAATTTTATTTTTATGAAGAGCTTTAAAAATCATTTCCCCCTTAGTTTTTAAGGAGGCAACATTATCATTCTCTTCATCATTATCCTCATCATCATTAGTATCAACATCATCATCAAGAGACATATTGGGGTACAAAGTAGGAGATACCTTTGACACCTTAGCCATAAGGCAAAAAGCAATAGATGATGGTGTAGGATCCCTTGAGGCACCATTAAACACCACATCTTGTTCCATGGAGTGTTGGGTTTCCTCTACATTGTTAGCACAACAATTCGAGGAAATAGATGCATCTTTATCATGGCAACAAGACATAGCAAGCATATCATCATGAGATTTAGTCAAGCAATTTCTACATGATATGCAAGGACTATCAACACAAGCATGTGAAACATTTGGAGTGCTCGAAGTGTTAAAGCCCAAAGAAGGAGCATTGCAATAATATAGTGATGAAGGATCATCCACAATAAGCATACTATCATCATTGCAATGACCAACACTACTCACCATATCATTACCTTGTGGCAAACCACATGTAGGTGAAGTAGAAGAAGTTGAGAAGACTAAACGACCGGAGGTGGAGGGAGAACAATCATCCCCACAAATCTTGGACACACAATATTTATCTTGAAGCTTTGTCCATAACTCATGAGCATCCCGGAACGGCATGAGTTGAAATATAACTACATTGCTCAAAGCATCGAAAAGCACATTAGAAGCTTGAGCATTGAGATAAGAGTTTTTCTCATCCTCTAAAGATAATCTTTGGGGATCCTTTGGAGGAGAAAACCCCATATCTACAATTCTCTCTAAATTTGGGTCCATGACCCTAAAGAGGTTAAGCATGCGAATTACCCAAACATCAAAATTTGTGCCATCGAAACTAAGAGTGTCAGAGAAACCTAAACCTCTACTCGACATCTTTACTCTCTAGGCAGTTAAGCCCAACAAAGAGAGACGAGGCTCTGATACCAATTGAAAGATCGTGGATGTCGCCTAGAGGGGGGGTGAATAGGCGTTTTAAAATATTTACGGTTTAGGCTTGAACAAATGCGGAATAAACCTAACGGTTAATTTGTCAAGCACAAAACCTACAACAACTAGGCTCACATATGTGCACCAACAACTTATGCTAAGCAAGATAAGCAACTATGTGATAGCAAGATATATGAAAAGAACAATATGACTATCACAAAGTAAAGTGCATAAGTAAAGGGCTCGGATAAGAGATAACTGAGGCACGCGGAGACGATGATGTATCCCGAAGTTCACACCCTTGCGGATGCTAATATCCGTTTGGAGTAGTGTGGAGGCACAATGCTCCCCAAGAAGCCACTAGGGCCACCGTAATCTCCTCACGCCCTCGCACAATGCAAGATGCCGTGATTCCACTAAGGGGCCCTTGAGGGCGGTCACCGAACCCGTACAAATGGCAACCCTTGGGGGCGGTCACCGAACCCGTACACTTTGGCAACCCTTGGGGGCGGTCACCGGTACCCGTCAAATTGCTCGGGGCGATCTCCACAACCTAATTGGAGACCCCGACGCTTGCCCAGAGCTTTACACCACAATGATTGAGCTCCGAACACCACCAACCGTCTAGGGCGCCAAGGCACCCAAGAGGAACAAGCTCTAGGGTGCCCAAACACCCAAGAGTAATAAGCTTCTCAAACTTCACTTCCACGTATCACCGTGGAGAACTCAAACCGATGCACAAATGCAATGGCAAGGGCACACAGAGTACCCAAGTCCTTCTCTATCAAATCCCACCGAAGCAACTAATGCTAGGGAGGAAAATGAGAGGAAGAACAAGAAGGAGAACACCAAGAACTCCAAGAACTAGATCCAAGGGGTTCCCCTCACATAGAGGAGAAAGTGATTGGTGGAAATGTGGATCTAGATATCCTCTCTCTTTTCCCTCAAAAACTAGCACGAATCCATGGAGGGATTGAGAGTTAGCAAGCTCGAAGAAGGTCAACAATGGGGGCAAAAATGAGCTCAAGAGATGGGGAACCATTGGGGAAGAAGACCCCCTTAAATAGGTCCCCACGAATCTGCCCGTTATGTGCAGAAACCTATAGGACCGGTACAACCGGTGCACGAACCGATACAACCGGCCAAAGCAGAGGAAAAATCAACCTGGGAAAAGCTCTAAGTGGTACAACAGCCTGGGGAACCGGTAGTACCGGTTAAACCGGTTAAACCGGTCAACAACCGCCCAAGAACCGCTCCAAAACAGAAACTAGTCCGGTGGTAGAGCGGTACATGGCCGGTACAACCTCCGGACCAATTCTGGAGCGGTACAACCGCTCCAAACACCGGTTGTACCGGTCAACCGGTCAACCGGTACAACCTCTCTACGGGGCGGTACAACCTCTCTATGTAAAACAGGCAATATCAAAACAGCCACAACTTTCGCATACGAGCTCCGAATTCGATGAAACCATGTTTGTTGGAAAGCTAGAGACAAGGGCTAACACAATCTTGATAGAAATATCAATAAGAAGCAAATGAGAAAAGTCCCATAAGAAAATGGTGAGAATCCTTCCTTGAATAAGACCGGTAAAACCTCCAACACCGAAAACATCATAGAAGACGCATGCGAACTCCGTTTTCGATGAACTCAAACTTGTCATCAAGATAACCATAAGCTCTAAGACTCACAAAGGGAACCAAACAAGAACAAAGAAACATGATGGAATGATGCAATGGTTTGAGCTCTATTCTAACGATACGATCAAGCTACCAACTTGAAAGCCCCCCTTGATAGTACGGCAAACGATCCTATAACCCGGTCTCCCAACTACCACCACGAGACCGGTAAAATAGAAAACCTATCAAGGGCAAACATTTGCCTTGCACATGGTCCACTTGAGCTAGATGAAGACGATCTTGACTCCCTCAAGTTGGACCACCTTTCTTGATTGCGTTGGCTCGATGAAGACTAGATGATTGCTCCCCCATAGTCCACTATGGGTGAGCGACTCTTCGGCACATCTTCACAAGTCCATTGACACCACAATGGATGGCAAGATTCAAATTTGATTGCTCCCCCATACTCCATTATGGGTGAGCCACTCTTCGTGTTGCTCCACTTGAACTTGCACACAGCAAACTTGATGACGATCACCACTTGATGTCATCCTCCATGGGTTGTATGGGAATCTTCCTCTTGACGCAAGACCATGGAATCATACCTAACCCCACTAAGAACTCTCACGTAGACCATGGGTTAGTACACAAAGCGTAATGGACAATGCTTACCATACCATGGGAACACTTGGTCCCTCTCGGTACAACTTGTGCGCTTTGTGTGTTGATCAACTTGAATCACTCTCTGTACTTAGTCTAGATTAACCTTGAATCTTTCCAACTCTCTTCATTTGGATGATGTCTTGAAGGTAAACATGAATGATCACATAATCTTCTTCTTCAAGACATGCTTGCAATAAGCTCAACACTCACATGACCAATCTTTAGATAATTCCTTAATAGCACCTTGGTCAAATCATAAACTCCTTGAAACCAACACATGGACTCCAAGAAAAGCCTATGGACAAACCCTTCAAATATAACTCAAGGCAACCATTAGTCCATAGAGATTGTCATCAATTGCCAAAACCAAACATGGGGGCACCGCATGTTCTTTCACCTTCTTCTCTTTGAGTTTGAGCTTTGTCTTGGTCACCTCCATCAACAATTCGAACCTCTTCGCCTTTTTATCCTCCTTGATATCGGGGCGCTTGACATATGCCTCCTTTTTCAACAAGATGTCCTTGAACCTCTCCATCATCTTGGTTGTCGTACCTTCTCGCTTTTCCCTCTCCCCCTCCCACTTCTTTTCCAGGAATCTTCCTCTAACCTTTTTGGGCGGTTTTTTTGTTGGGACGGTTGGGTCACCGGTTTCTTCCTCGGTGGCATGGGTGGAGGTCTTGGCTATGAATAGGTTCCACTTCGATTACCCATTCAATTTCAACCAAGAATGCATGACAGTGAAGTTTTTCTTCTCCAACTTCTTGAACACCGTACACGCACGAGAATGCTGCAAAATAAATTATTGTCAAGAACTATGCATAGATATTCGGCTAGTGATCAACAAAACTATGCATATCCCGCAAGTGATCAACAAAATTATGCATATTCCGCTAGTGATCAAATGCATATCCGGCAAGTGATCGACGAAACTATGCATATCCGGCAAGTGATCTACAGGGGCATCCCATGCCCCTACACAACCTCAGGGTGGTGTTCCCTGAACAAAATATACAGTTTAACATCATAGATAGGCAGTTCAACACCTAAATACTCAGTTCAGACACCAGACATACAATAGGACTTGGTAGAACTACAAACGCCAAAATCAAATGGGCCATGACAGACGAACTTTTGGCAGTTGTAGGAGGCGATGGTGGAGTTTCGGGTGGGTGTCGTAGATTTGTACTTTTAACCCGAGGTTGGAGAGCTTGAACATGAGAAGGTCGCCGGGGACGATCTTGTGCTTGCGGCAGAAGTAGAACCACCCCCTGCCGAGCACGATCTGGTCCCGAAACCTCTCCACCTGCACCCAGTAGTCGTACATCTTATTAGCCGACATCTTGACCATGTGTGGGAGGGGGATGTAGATCCATTTCTTGATTAGCGGCTAGAATGGTCTAGGGCGACAAGCATGATGATATCTGTGGCGTCAGCGATTGGCACATAAAACCGATGAGGCTCAAGGGGTGCACGCTCATGGACAAGCCTTGGACGTCACCCTGACATTGACATGGGCTTCTTCATCTTCAAGATCCTCCCTGTCATCTTCTCCCTCTTGTACCACTTGTTGTGTGGTATCCGGTCCTCACTCATCTCTGAAAGGCATTGCGCCGAAGCCTTGCGCCGAAGTTGATCTCAATCCGTCTTTTATGAGATCTTGCCAGTTCAAGTAGTTAGTATTGTGCTTGATCTTCTGAAAGGCATTATGCACTGAGCAAGGCAATAACCCATGGCAGTGGCCATGATCATTGTACTGATCATGGCTATGCCCAATAGCAGTGCCCTTGGTTAGTAAATTTATGAAGGCTAATGCCCAACGACAATGGCCTTGACCAAGGCTAGTGCCCAACGACAATGGCCTTGGTGAAATCCATTGTCGTTGGGAATTAGCCTTCATAAATTTACTAACCAATAAATGGATCGTTGTACTGATCAAGCCTTATGCCCAACGGCATTGGACATGACTAGTGCACCGATCAAGGCTTATGACCAATGGCATTGGTCATGATCAGTGCACATATCAAGCCTATGCCCAACGCCAATTACTTGATCACTGCACTGGTCAAGTCTTATGCCCAATGACAATGGTCATGATCAGTGCAAATTTTTACTACTAGCATAGACAATTGTTCTACTGGCATGCACGTTTGTCCTACTCAGATCATATACTTACACATTTAGCAAACATTTACTTCCTACTCCGATCATAGCATGCATGCAATAAACTCGATATTTGTGTCTTTTAACGAACTCATATCTTTTGAACCTCTCTCTTTTGGCATGTGCTCTTTGTCCATATGTGAATATGCTAGATGTTTCTATTCTGTCTTATACGATTTGCGCTGTCGGCACACTTGTTATGTTGATAGATCAGATTAGGGTTAATAAAAAATTGCTTAAGTGGCAAATACAAAGGGCATATTTCCTAATCCTTGATTGTGCTAGAATCAGTTAAGTTTGAATGAACTTTCAATTGAGTTGTCCGTCAAGAACTCTAAACTTACAAGAATTAAAAATATATTCATATTTTTTAAAAACATTAAAATTGTGCAGTGCCTTATTATTATCTGATCTTCTAAATTTAAATGCTTAGCCTCTACTAACCTATTTATCTCAACATGCAAGCATGCTACTTGAGCCAGCAACATGCATGGAATTAGGCCCATCTTAATATAAAAACATGAATAAGAAAAGACACCTCAACTTGCAAACATGCATGGGGTATTTTACAACTATAAAAATATACAATAATCCAACACAATAAAGAATATGTATTTTAAGTTTTAGTTTTCATATTCTTTCTTACAATATTCGTGTTTCATACAATCAATTTTTTTGAAAAGGAGGAATACATCCGGCCTCTGCATCAGTCGATGCATGCAGCCATATTATTAGAAGTCGCAATAGAGTCTTAACATCCAAGTAAGCTCAAAATCCGAGCAAAAAAGGAGAAAAAATATATGTAAAGTGCCACAATCGGCAATAAAACGCCACATCCAGCGATAGAAAACAGGCTATGATGCCTACACACCTAGCCTATTATTAACTCGTCATCCAAATCGGCTGAAGATAGCTGTGCTACCGTCTGCGGTTGCACCTAATAACCATAGGCCTCCTGTAGTCCGCATGGGTGAGTAACGACCACATACGGATCCAGGCTGTAGCTCTGTAGATAACCTACAAAAAATTGGTGAATGTTGTACCATTAAAAATCATATCATTTCTAGTGTTCCATATAGCCCACAATAAAGCACATATCCCTATCCGAATATATTTAGCTATGTGTATGTCTACTCCATTAGGCCAATAAAGCACATATCCATATCCGAATATATTTAGCTATGTGTATGTCTACTCCATTAAGCCACGTCCCAAATAACGTGTTTATGCTCATTGGAGGTTGGATGTTAAAAGCTATATGAATAGTTTGCCATAACAATTTTGCAAGTGGACACTCGAGAAAGAGGTGTTTAATCATTTCGTTTTGATCACAAAAACATCACATGCAGTTACCAACCCAATTCCTTTTCATCACATTATCTTTGGTCAAGATCTCCTTTGTGGACGAACCACATAAAGATCTTGATGCGGAGTGGAACTTTAATCTTCCAGATGTGCAAAGACCTCGACAATGGCCCAGAGTCAATTAAGTCCAAATTCATGGATTTCACAGAGAATAATCCATTTGTGGTTAACTTCCAACTAATTTTATCTGCCTGGTCTGAAAGTTGAACATCCATCAACCTACGGACCAGGTGTAACCAAGCATTCCAACGTTCCTCTACAAGAGATCTCCTAAATTGGATGTTAAGTGGTACTGAATCTTATACTGTGGCAACATAATCCTCCTTACGTTGACAATGTTATATAGGGAAGGGTATTGTAAAGTCAAAGGCGTCTCCCCTAGCCATGTGTCCTCCCAGAATCTAGTAGAGGTACCACTACCAACTAGGAACTTCACCCGCTGGAAGAAAGTTACTTTTGTCTTCATTAACCCTTTTCAAAATGGTGAGTCCGTTGGCCTTGCATTCACCTAGGCCAAAGTCTTAGTATGTAGGTATTTATTTCGTAAGATTTGTACTCACATGCCTTCGGTCTCTGTAGATAGTCTGTATAGCCATTTGCTAAGCAAACATCTATTCTTTACCTCTAAATTCTCGATCCCTAACCCACCCTGGTCGTTTGGTGTACACATGATATCCCATCTAGCCAGTATATATTTCTTCTTGGCCTCATCGCTTTGCCAGAAGAATCGGGATCTGTAAAAGTCTAATCTTTTCCGTACCCCTACCGGTACTTCAAAGAAAGATAGGAGGAACATCGGCAAACTCATCAAAACCGAGTTAATCAACACCAGCCGCCCTCCGTAAGACATTAGCTTGCCCTTCCAGCAGCTTAATCTTTTTTTGAATCTATATATCTTCTATGCATTTCCATTCTTTGTTCGTTAACCGTCTATGATGGATCTGGATCCCGAGATAACTAAAAGGTAAGGATCCCATTTCACAACCGAACAAGTTTCTGTAATTGTCTTGTTCTTCTTTAGCTCTCCCAAAGCAGAACAGTTCGCTTTTATTGAAGTTGATTTTGAGCCTAGACAGTTGCTAAAAAAGGCATAGAATAAGCTTCATATTCCTAGCTTTTGCAAGATCGTGTTCCATGAAAATGACAGTATCATCCACGTATTGTAGGATGGAGACGTCTCCCTCTACGAGGTGAGGAACGAGACCTCCTACTTGGCTACTCTCTTTAGCCCGACTAATAAGTACTGCCAACATATCCGCTACAATGTTGAACAGCACATGAGACATGGAGTCTCCCTGCCGTAACCCCTTACGTGTCTGAAAATAATGACCTATGTCATCATTTACCTTTATCCCGATACTGCCTTTCTGTATGAATGAATCCACCTAAGATCTCCCGTCTTGGTTGAACCCCTTCATACGTAAGGCTTGCTAAAGGAAGGGCCATTTGACCTTATCATACGCTTTTTTAAAATCCACTTTGAAGTCAATCCCATCTAGTTTCTTCAGATGCAAAAATATTAGTGAGATATATTGCAAAAGCTATTTTCCTGCCGACTGTTAGTTAGCGCCAGGCACGTATGATTGCTTTTTTTTTCTTCGATCTTTCTTTTCTGATCGGCTCTGCTCTGTCATGTAAAAAGAGCTTCAAAAAATTAGTGCCACTGCTAGGATTCGAACACACAACCTGTTGGTCGTGGCCACGACTCATTACCAGCTGAGCTGACTACTTGTTGTGTTTCATGTGCGGGTTAATCTGTATTTCTACCTTAATAAATGAGAGCGAGAAAAAATGACCACAACGCCTTTGATGAGGAGACAAAACCATTTGCTCCAAGTTTTTTAAAGGGCCGGTGCAACGTGTTTTGTACTCCATTTGTCTCTTTTTTGTAGTGATGAATGTTTTCTAAAGAAATAAATGTTTCACTCCTATAGAATTCGAACAACGGTCTTCTCGTTTGTCATATCTCGGTAAATTCTTTTGTAATGAGATTGATAATTATATGTACCACAAACCTGATAGCTTATGTACAAATATCGTCGTAGGTTTTGTTTGACAAAAATATTCCTGCCGACTGTTCATTAGCGATAGGCACACACGCTTCGATTGTCGTTGGATGCGCATCGAACGATCCCGCGAAAGCCTCCCGAGCGCCACAGTTTCCTTTTGTTTTCTCTGTTGCATGCACGCACGCAAAAATTGGTGCGAACAAGAGAGGATTCGATCCTTGCACCACTAGTGAGCCAACTCAACTAGCCTACCACCTGACCTACGATCCCTTTCTTGAACAAAAGAAAGTAAATGGGCTATTTAACATGTCTCCTCTACTATGTATGCATAAAAATGAGTTAATTTAGTGTTCGATTTTTTCCGCGCTTAGGTACCCCGTTCCTGCTAACTTTACCGAAGGGGGGGGGGATGATAAAATATCCTCCGTTAACTTTCGTGTGAATAACATGGTAAGTCAAATTTCATAGACCTGATAACTTATGTACCCCGGTCCTAAAAACTTTGTCGGCGAGGGTGAGGGTGGGGGAGTTGTTGAAGCATACCACGGTAACTTCTGTGCAAATAACATGATAACTCAAACATGTCGGACCTGATAACTTATGTA